>NC_142937.1:67792511-67830011 GCF_046866305.1 Octopus bimaculoides | reverse complement strand
GGTGTCTGCCTCACTCAGATATATATTGGTATTTGATTAAACATTTCTATGAAAAGGTTTCCTTTTTCAGATAAAAAAAACCCCACAGAATTATGCCTTTCAATGATGAATACACGTCAGTTATCATAGATAGACGGTTATTTCAATTTAATGCCGTTTTAATTGCACGCTTGAAGTTTCTTTCAGCCTTGCAAAATTTCCGCAATGTCAATAATGTATTATACCCTGTTCGCTAAATATATATTTATATATATTCGTTAGGCATGTTACACAGAGGGCTATTTTGAATGTCTTCAAACTGAGACAATGGTAAAACCAAATTTGGAAAACAAACATTATGCCACATGATGATAGTTATTTTCACAAATGATAGATTTACAATTAAATATCAAGCTGCAAGTGTATTACAACTTGCACGTGTATTACAGCCCTGAAAGTAGTTTATATAATCATTTAATCACCTAGATTATCAAGGATAATTCTACCGGAAGAAGGAGACAAGAGCAATTCATTAGAGGCATTCTTTCTAAGATGCGGCATGAAACAATTGAAGTTCCAGAGTAAAAACAATCCAATGTAAAATCCAAATCGGGCAATCAATTATTCGGACAAATTTTAAATGGATTTTCTGTTTGCCAATTAACGGAATTTACAGCATCAAGTCTCACATATTATGGACTAACAGACTAAATCACCACGACATGAATTCCCACTATAGAAAAGTATCATATATTTAACGAGTATGCAAAAAGAGTCTTCTGTTTAAATGGATTGGATAACAACTCTGTTAGATCGCACTTTTTTATCTCGTATATTTGAAACGTAAATTTTAAACACCCAGTTTTTCAATCGTGGCCATGACCATTATGTAAATGGAATGTATTAGGCACTGGACAGCTTGAATGTTTAGAAAGTAAGCAAAACCAAAATGCTTCTCCACTTTAGTATTTAAAAAATATTGACCAGCGGTGCCTGGGTTTTAAGCTTTTCAATTTCACTAAAATTATAATCACTCCTGAGGTCGCTCTATAGCTTTCTACATTTACATCTATGCAGCATTTAGCTGTGGTATTATTTATATGTGTTTCCTTTATTTTACCAAACCAACTCCGACAACGAAGTGGAATTATTTTTGTTTCTGTGTTTAGATGAATTTATATGGTTCATGGTTCAGTTTTAAGAACATCAAATCTTAGGTGACTTCGGAGGTCACATACTTTTCTTGCTTTTACCAGTCCTCTAGCTCGTCGTTTCCTGCAAAACCGTCCAACACATGCCAGCTTGGAAAATTGACGTTAAACGATGACAATGATTATATATATGATATTGTGTGTGTGTGTGTGTGTGTGTGTGTGTGTGTGTGTGTGTGCGTGCGCGCGCACGCGTTTCCTATTGAAATCTGGTATTGAAAGAGTTGTGTTTAATGGTACGAATTTTAAAGATGGTAAGTAAATATGTCTTCACTGTTATACAAATTTGTTCTTCGCATGTGCTTTCAGTTTTTTTTTATATATAGCTTATAAGTTTTACAGTTTTGCAGGAAACATTACCAACACGCTTTCACTTCATTATGTTTTTTAGGTTTTTAAAATGTACCTTTCCTTTACATTTTCCGCTTCATTTTTTCATTTTTTAAAAAGATAAACTTTGGTTGTATTATTGTATTATTGCGAAATATTTCCAAGTCATTTTTTCCCTATGAGCTTTGAACTTAACTCGTTCGACTCCAAGTGTCTAAAAGTATAATCACTTTAACAATTTATCTTTGTATTTCTTTTTTTCTATGACGAACCTTTTCTTAGTCTCATTTTAATTTGTTCGGATGTTTATCTCTCACGTGGTTTTACAGTGGGTATAAATAAAATGTCTGTAGTTCCAGTAGTAATTTTAATGTTTCTTGTTCTTGTTTTAAATTTTATTCACTTTAAATTTAGTTCACTCGTATCGTTCTTTTTCCTTTCAATTTTTTTTTCTTCGTCTTTTATATTTCTGCCGCCGAAACAAAGTCTGATCGTTAATTATTCATTATAGTTGCTATCATGATTTAGAATTGTTCTGCACAGGCGTGACTAAGTGGTTGAGAAAATCGTGGTTTTAGGTTCAGTCTCACTGTGCAACATGTTCGAGTGTCTTCTCCTATAACCCTCAGGCTGACTAATAGCTTATAAGTGAATTTGTTACATGGAAACTCTATAGAATATCGTCGTGTGTGTGTATGTGTGTGTGTGTGTGTGTGTGTGTGTGTGTGTATGATAGAGTACATTTAAACACAAGAGAAAACTGCCTTCAACAGGCAGTTTTTACACGCTTGAAGAAGCAGTCAAGATTGCTCTTAAATGTGGTTTTGGTCGTTTTCACTGCTTCTTCTAGCGTGTAAAAACTGCCTGTTGAACGCAGTTTTCTCTCGTGTTTAAATGTACACTATTTCATATTGAGAATATGTTGTCAATTGACTTTTTATATATGCTAGGCCACTGGTAGTAAAATTTCTAAACACAACTCACTATCCTCTATATATATTATTCTTTTACTTGTTTCAGTCATTTGGTTATGGTCATGCAGGAGTACCGCCTTAAAGGACCCACTCTTTGTAAGTTTAGTACTTATTCTATCGGTATATTTTGCCGAACCATTAAGTTAGGGGACGTAAATACACAAAGGTTGTCAAGCGATGGGAGGGACACAAACACAGACATAAAGACACACACATATGTATATATGCATATATAAGACGGCTTTTTTTCAGCTTCCATCTACCAGATCCACTTACAAGGCTTTGGTTGGCCCGGGGCTATAATAGAAGATATTTGCCCAAGGTGCCACGCAGTAGGACTGAACCCAGTATCATGTGTGTGAGAAGAAAGGTTCTTAAAGCGCAGCCACACCTGCTCTTACACACACACACACACACACACATACACACATACACACACACACATATATATTCTCAAAAGAAGTTCGGTTTCCTTGTTTTTGTATTTCATGTTCTCGTTTTTCATGCTGTTTACGTTTTTGACGTCCTGTACCCATTTATGCATGTGTATAAACATATATAGATAAGTATGTATATGTACATATGTATATATGTATATATGTATATATATTATTTATATTATTATATGATCGAACGCCACGCATCCATTTCCAAGTAAGTTTTATACATATATATATATACATATATATATATATATATATATATATATATATATATATATATATATATATATATATATATATATATATATATATATATATATATATATATATATATATATATATACATATACATATATATATATATATATATATATATATATATATATATATATATATATATATATATATATATATATATATATATATATACAGGGTTCAGTGAATAAACTGTCATCTAAATTGCGCAAAAATGAAAATAACACTGACATCTCATTTTTACAGATATATTTACCAATATTACGTAAAAATATCTTGAAATACTAAAGAGTAAATTTATTCAATAAAATCGCCATTGGCTTCAAGCACAGTCTCCTCACGACTTTTGAATCACCTGCAACTCTTCTGGTCGGTCACATTGTTAAGTCGGTGAATGCTACCATCATCCTTGTCTTCAGTTCATTTATGATGTTACAAGGAGTGTTGTTGGTCTCTCGCTCAACTGCGTCCCACACATAATAATCAAGGGGTTTTCTGTCTCGAGAGGTAGGTGGCCAGATGTTAGAGGTGATGTGGTCGCAGAAATTGTCTGACAGATATATGACAGGGTTCTCCTGCTTATGTGACTTGATGCAGAGTCCTGTTGTCAGACATAGGTTCTAACAGCAGCCATCCTCTTTACCTAGGGTAGGACTACCTCATCCAGGCACTTGATGTAGACCTCCGTCTTTGGTCTCAGGCCGTGTAGGAAGATAAATGGATGCAGAACGTCGTCATCACTAGTGATCACTCCAAACACCATGGTGTTGACTGGATGTTTGATTTTTATCACTCTTAGTACATGTCCTGAGATTGCGCTGTTCTGAGATTGGCATCCAAACGCTCTGAAATGTTCGCATTGGTGCTTCCAGCGCGAATGCCAAACGTTACAGCATGTCGTTTCTAAATTTCTGGCAGAATGAATTGCATCATGGTTTTGTTTTTTCTCAAATACGGTGCCCAGCTAATCCTACTATGCTGTGTAGTCGACAAAATCTAAAACAAACAATGCGCATGCGAGAAAATAAAAACATACAATGGCGACAATTTACCCATCATGCTGTGTGTGTGTATGTGTGTGTGTGTTTCTGCTTGCGTTTGTCTCCACAACTGCTTGATAACTGATGTTAGTTTACGCTCCGGTAACATAACGGCTGGGAAAAAGGGCCCATGGTAATAAACATTAGATAGATTTTTTCCTGTTTCAGTAATTTGGGTGCAGTCATGTCCGTCGAAAATTCGACTCTAGTACATATATCTAAAGTCTGTAATTATTCTATCGGTCTGATTTGCCGAATTGCTACGTAACGGTTATTAACCAGTGTGGGTATAAACTCAATCACAAATCGCACGCGCATGTACGCACACACACACACATGCACATACACACACATAAACAGGCGCGCGTGTGCGTGTGTATATACGGCTGTCTTCCATACAGTTTCCATCAAACAAATGCTCTCATAAGTCCCGGGGCAACGGTAGGAAACATTTGTTGCCGCGCTGTGGGACTGAACTGGCAACAACGTGTGGTGGCAGAGTGAACCTCTTAACCCCAAAGCTATGCATGTACCTATTTACACTTCATAAAATAAATTTCTTGTCGTCAGCAATAAGAGAAATATATTTAAGGTTTGTAAACAATGATGCAATGCTATTTATGTTTATCTCATATTTTTTCGCCGTGACAAAGAGAGAGGAACGCATAACCATATATATACAGTTTTGTTATGATATCCACATGCTGCACTAGTACCTTTTATTCTATAGAATTCTGAAATATGTATATATATATATATATATATATATATATATATATATATATATATATATATATATATATATATATATTGCAACTATTTGGTACAATCATACTTTTAGTTTACTCTTGACTCATCTATCTATCTATCTATCTATCTATCTATCTATCTACCTGTCTGTATGTCTGTCTGTCTGTCTGTCTATCTGTCTGTCTATCTATCCATCTGTCTATCTGTCTGTCTGTGCATTTCTATCTCTCATTCTCTTCCAAATCACTCTCTTCCCGTGTATGCAAGTAATGTCTCTCTCTCTCTCTCTCTCTCTCTCTCTCTCTCTCTCTCTCCCTCTCTCTCTCTCTCTCTCTCTCTCTTTCTTTCTATCTCTCTAGCTGTCTATTTATCTATCTATCTATCTATTAATATATCGCTCTTTCTCTCTCTGCTCCGTCTGTATAAGAATTGTATAGTGATATTTATATTTATCCTATGTTTATCGCTGTGTAACATATAGCGAGATATCTTGATTCTGTTATGATTCGTATATTCTAGTCTCAAGAATTCTTAACATATGTCGTAATTATTTGTTATACTCATATATGTTGTAATTATTTGGTATACTCATAACTTTAGTTACAATTTTAAAATTTTAAAATATAGCCTTGTTTTAGTTTTAGCTCGGCAAAAGATCGATCAAGATTCGAAATATACGACGTCCACGTCATCTTTCTTTCATACTGACTTTGAGCAGATATGCATGAAGAAATGTAAGGAAGCGTAAAAGTAGCGAGCAATCGTGTGTTTAATAGAACAAAGAATTATTGCAAAACAACAATGAACGCTATAAGTTTTCTATGGCGCCATGTTGTCTATTTAATATATACTAACCCTTCTATGAAAATGCAGTATAAGTTTTAATCAGTACTCACATTTACAATACCGTGCCATGTTAAGCCTCCTCCACCGCGCACATAAACACAAATAAGAGGCAAATAAGCTGTATACATCTAAATCATAAATTGTGTTGTTACATAGGATTCTAAAGAATTATAAACGGAGTGTACGTTCCAATGACTATGCTCATGTTTACAAATATAAGTGATATGTGTATGTAGGTGTGTAGGTATGAATGAATATATGTATATATGTACGTATGCATATATACGTTTATATATATATATATATATATATATATATATATATATATTTATATATATGTGTGTGTGTGTGTGTGTGTGTGTAGGTATGTACATACATCTACGTATATATGCATATGCTCACACACTATTTGTATTATTACATATATACATACATATATATATATATATGTATGTATATATATATATATATATATATATATATATATATAAATATATATATATATATATATATATATATATATGTATATATATATATATATATATATATATATATATATATATATATATATATATATATATATATATAAATATATATATATATATATATATATATATATATATATATATATATATATATGTATATATATATATATATATATATATATATATATATATATACATATATATATATATATATATATGTATGTATATATATATATATATATATATATATATATATATATATATATATAATATATATATATATATATATATATATATATATATATTATATATATATATATATATATATATATATATTTATATATATATATATATATATATATATATATATATATATATATATATATATATATATACATACATATATATATATATATGTATGTATATACATATATATATATATATAGACACACACAGAGAAAGAGGTGAGAGAAAGACGAAGAAAGAAGAGAGATACAAATATATGTATACATGTATAAAGTATGTATACTCGCACGTACAGAATTTTGTTTATAAATATTAGCAAGCCCTTATTAAATGTTCATGTCTAATACGAGAATGATAAATTGTTTTTAATTTATTAAAATCAACATAGCTTTTTACACTACCAACACGTTCGTATTGTTTTCAATGTTTTCAAATTAGAATGTAACAATGAATGATGATGACATTTCGTAATATTTCTTTTTTTCCTTTCACACACGGGTTCATCTATTTATGCTTCCTTGCAATATGGCACTCTCTGATTCAATTACGAAATATTTCAATGGGAGTATGTATCGTTATCCTTCTCTGAGAAATTTCGATATCTCACTAGACTCTATCTGAGCCCTTTTGTTTATGACTGGAATGAGATCAGAGGATAATTATCTCTCCTTCTGATACAACGAAAATCTTTTACTGATTGCGCATATCCGCTAAAGTAATTTCAAGAGATCTCCAAACGAACCCCAAATTCAAAGAACTGACGCGATATGCAGTTGTCATAACCTACCTGATCTAAACCTAATTCTAATCGGAGCAAGATAAACTGGGTAGTCAACAGCTCGGTCTCTTTACCATAGACTCAACTCGTTTGGTGATTTTATGAAGTCAACGTGATGAATTAATCTGTCTGTAGCGTTTATATATTTACCGTTCGTACTAACATCTCCGTAATATCATCTGCAGTTCAAGTTTGAGTTTGAGAAAGATTTTAATCTAAAATTTCTACTTGAAGTCTCTTTTCTGCTTTCTCGGCGATATGAGCATGATAATAATTCAGAATACAACCCGTTTATAGGTAGATGTAACGTAAATGCAATCAATAAAAGTAGGTGACATCTGATACAACATTTATCAAGTTTTCGATATTTGGCAACTGAACCTGACGAATAGTATTAACTTTTTCATACTTTATATATCAGTCCTGTATAATTTACATCCTCTGGTTAAGTCTTGATAAGGTGACTTTCATTTTTAATATGGGAGAATAGGGCAGAGTAAGGAGGTCAATGACACTTTGGGTTTAAATCATCTGAGCTGCAACTTTCAAATGTCATTTCCTATTCGTATATGAAATCCTACTCCATTCAAATTTCAGGCCTAATAGAATCTGTTTTAATTTACCATTTAGATACTTAAAATAAAACCTTTGAAAGACCCCTAGAATGAAAACTTAAACACGTAGGAGACTTTCTATCAATCAAATTCTCCCCCACTGTTAAAAGTAAAAGAAATAGAAAACATCGATCGTACTCTGTATAATGTTAATGGTAAAGTCAACTGTAAGTGATTCAGGGTTTTTTTTATGCCCTCCCTCTCTCACCTCTTTTCACCACTATTAAAAAAAAAAGAGAAGTTGATCGTTTATATAGTTCCTAAATGTTTTAACTGACCATGCAGTTTTATCCCCAGTTGCGGTGTATTGACAAGCTCCAAATCAGAGCGAAATAAATTTATCTGCATCTGCTTGCAGTTACGAGTACAACCAAGACAAAGAAAGAAAATTTAAATAAGAATCATATCGAAATATCTACTCGCATAATAAAATAAGTTCATAAAAATAAAACTTTTCTCTCAGCGATTCTCTTCCCCCGAGGGAAATTTCTTTCTCTCCCACCCTCTTATATTTCTTAGCAAACCCTATTTCTTTCTGCTTCTTGTGCTAAAAGCAACTGCAGATGGCAACATCGGCAGCAACGGCGGTCACCAGTCAAATTTCACACAAGTATGACACAGTTTTTAATTTCGTACGGAGAACGATCGCCTTTGATTGTAATTGTGCGTATTTAAGATTGACCCGAAGTTGAAAAACATCATTGCACAAACATCTGTTGTATGAATTGCAACTACTATTGACTATCGCAATACTGCTGCAAATCCTTCTGTTGTTACTGTAGTTGTTATTATGATAAATGTTGTTCCTGTTTCTGGAATTGTTGTAATTTTACATTTCTTGCTACGTATCTTTTAGCTATCAACAACACTCCAACAATTAATCAAATATATCGGCATGTTAAGTAACATCTTACTCGTCTATTCTTATTGTTATTTCAAGTCATTGATCACTATTCACTTCACTGAAAATATAGGCACGGCCATCCTTTGTGTCTCTTTGACTGCCACTTATTTGAAGAAAGACTCAAGACTGCAACTTCCTTATATTTGTAACGTTCTCGGCCGTGCTTCTTGTGTATAATTCTATATGTGGTAATCTTTCGATAGTTAGAACGTAAAACGTCACATTGGAACTCATTGATTGACAACAAGAATAATCAAACCACTGCCAACAACAGTAACTGCAACAGTAAAAGCAAGACCAGCATCGTCATTATCACCAACCACTACAAAAAGACTAAGAGAAGTGGTAACAACGACAGCATTAGCTGCAACAATATCAACAAAAACAAGATATGATTAAGAAGAAATATTTATAATTATATAAATTTCATGATTATACATGAAACATTTATGCAAAGGAAGTAAAATTAATATTTCGCATGGGAACAGTTCAAAGCGCATGCGGAAGATAATAATAATAAAAATAGTGATATTAGTGAGACTTGTACGCATTTTAATGAGAGATTAATGGTGGTAATTCTATTAAGAATATCGAGGATGTTCTCATTACAATACGATTATAATATTGTAAATATGTAGGAAATAGAGAGGGGGAGTCACTGATCGAGCTGATATGATACAGATGGTTATCCATTGAAGAATAACTCTGGTAAAAAAAAATTAAACTGTTGATTGTGTTTGTCACATATTCATATTATAAATGGGATATTATAGAACAACTTAGAGTAGGAATTTAGATAGGCGAAGCGATAATAGATATATACATTTGTGCGTTTCTCTATGACTTTGTATCATTTGTGTGAATATAGGAATGAGTGCGAGAGGGAGAGAGAGAGAGAAAGAGAGAGAGAGAGAGAGAGAGAGAAAGAGAGAGAGGGAGAGAGAGAAAGAGAGAGAGAGAGAAAGTTAGAGAGAGAAAGAGAGAGAGAGTAAGAGAGAGAGAGAAAGGGAGAGAGAGGAAGAGAGAGAGAGAGAGAGAGAGAGAGAGTGTGTGTGTGTGTGTGTATGTGTGTGTGTGTGTGTGCGTGTGTGTACGTGTGTGTGCGTGTTTTATGTGAAGTTTTCTGATTTCAAAAGTCAATGATTTCTACTGCTATTAATATTCTGTGTCTGGGAAAACAATCGAACAGTCAACCGGTGAGTGTATTAGATAATAAGGTATTAAGACATTTTGACTCTACCCAGACACAACATGATTTACTTCAACACATGATTTCACATAATGACTCTTGCAAACCAAATACAAAAACGAAATCAAACTATCTCACGAAAACAATAGGCAAGTGTCAACATGAATAATTGTTGGGCACGTAATAAGTGTGGTGAGTGATATTTGATTGGATTATGGCATTCAATATATATTGCGACATTCATAAACAGTTGTGTTTTAGTGAATATACAAGGGAGATTAACCACTGAAAAATACACAATAGGTTTCCGGGGGTCACATCATGCATACTCTTACGAGACATCCATATCATGGAATGTCATGTAAGCTCTCTCAAACACACACACACACACACACACACGCACACACACACACACTAACATAATTCTGTGCATCTATATCAGATGATGATCTTTTAAGGCGAAGACCGTAATAATACAATGTTCTAATAATGCATCCAAGTTATGTAGGATATAAAGTTTGCCATTCAGTATTAATACCGCTTCCACTGCTAATATTTATCTTTTACAGAGCCTCCTGGTTAGTTTCGACATCAGTGACTGAAGAATCACTATTTTTCTATACATCGTTACCAGTGTGTGGACGCCTGCAACTGATGGTGCGCATGTACGCTGAAATCGGGTGAATAGGAGTTCCGCCAAGCATTCTAAAGGATTCTCATCTGTTAACGGTATGCCTGTGCTTCTTAACACTTTACATCCTTATGAGAGGATGCCTGAAAACAAATATCGAAGTAATACGTCATTTTAACAAGACATACACATTATGTAGGGTGTAAAAATTACCACTCGGAATTAATACTGCTTTCTTCGCTTATATATATATATATATATATATATATATATATATATATATATATATATATATATATGAATGTATGCATGTATGTATGTATGCATTCATACCCACATACACACACAGGGGTGGCTGTGTGCTAAGACGCTTGCTCCTAACCACATGATCTCGGGTTCAATCTCACTGCGTGACACCTTGGGCAAGTGTCTTCTACTGTAGCCTCGGGCCGACCAAAGCCTTGTGAGTGGGATTCATAGATGGAAACTGAATGGAGTCCGTCGTGTATATATATGTATATGTTTGTGTGTCTGTGTTTGTCCCCATACCATCGCCTGACAACCGATGTTTGTGTATTTACGTCCCCGTAACCTAATGGTTCAGCAAAATGGGCCGATAGAATAAGAACTAGGCTTCTAAAGAATAAGTCTTGCGGTCGATCAGTTCAACTAAAAGTGGTGATCCAGCATAGCCTCAGAAAAACGAATAAACTATTTGTATATATGTATGTATAATGTCGCGCGAAACAGTATTGAATGGAGGGGATATATTCTTGTCAATTCAAATTGAACCCGTTCGCGTACATTTGGACGAGATAAAACCTTAGGCGGCAGAAAGATTCTCAGTGAAAATTATTCTTTTTCACATGTGTAAAAAAGGGTGGAGCATAGGATGTCATAGGATCGTAGGAATTATATGTTTCTAAGCTTTTTTGTTTTGTTTCGTCAGTTAAGTATACATTACTCACAGCACGAAGAGAACGTACACGCATGTATTCATCTATAAGAAGTGTATACGTGTGCATATATAAATTGATATATGTATATATATTTAATTTTACTTTACTATACTATTTCTTGTCCGGTTCTATAATAATATATATATGAACTTGTATGCATAAATACATGCGTGTGTATTTTTGGATAGTCACACATATGTGCATAGATACATTTGTAGATATATAAAAATATACACACTACATTGTATGTAGGTTAGATTTTCAACCCAACAGATATCAATATAAACGATTAATACAGGAAGAATGTAGGGTGTGTCAATTTTAATAACTTACTAAAAATCCAATTTGGTAGTGAAATTATTGTGTCTTTTTACTCGCAGACTTGAGATATGTATACCAAAATGGATGAAAATAACTCTAGCCTACGTCAATTTTATCCTAAATTTTCAATATGGTGTAGTTTTGAGACAACTGAAAATTTACAAGAAAACCTGATTTGACTCAACATATCACTCTTATATTATCTTTTAATTGGTTAAATGAATTGGTTAAATGATTTTTTACAGTTTTCAGATATTCACAAGATGTCAACACGAAGACTAGACCCTAGATGTCACCCCACTTGACCCCGTTAATCATGTTCACGGAAAGGGCTCCCTGTATCAGAGCTTCCAACAGTGAGAGACAATTTTTTGACTTTGGTTACTACTTCGGGAACAAATTTCCAAAGAGAGAAGGAACTACACAGATAAAGATTTCATACATGATATATTAGGGAGTCATTCGCACCTTGACTGTTGTTGCTCTCGTGAAAAGAGATAACTTTTCTAGAGCTAGATTTCGTAAGCTCACCGAGGAAAAGACAGGAGGCCAAGGCTGTATACTTATGGGCTCAACTCATTATAAAGAAAGTAAGAGACAGATTTGTATTGAAAAAGAAAGGCCTTGTCAGGGGGAAGGGAAGAAAAGAAGAGAATAAAAAGTGAGTCATGCAAAGAGAAGAACAGCACGGCCATGATGTTTATCAGTTGTTTGATAGTTCTTCTGAAGAAAATGAAGTAACGTCAGATGAAAATTCTAAAGAATCTTCTGAAGCCATACCAAAGAGTGGAAAATACAATAGAAGAAACATTTCAAACATTGCATTAGCTAGTATTCGTCACCATTCTGGACTCTGTCAGGCTGCTGAAATTGCAAATGCCGTTTGGATAGATGCAGGCCTCATCAGTCAAGAGGATTCATCCTTGGTTATAGACCATAATAAACTCGGAAGGAAAAGTAATCAGTGCGATATCTGATCTCAAGGAAAAGAATTAAAAGGAGGGCTTTCCTGTCTTTTGTTTGATGGGAGAATAGATGAAACCAAAGTTACGGTTGAAATAGATTGAATTTCCAAAACATTTCCAGGTCTAAATAAAGAAGAACGCTATACAGTCTGCTCTGAGCCTGGTGGTCACGTTTTGTTTAATTTTACACCTGAAGTTGACGTGGAAGGGACAAAATATGCGGAGGTAATTGCTGATAATATCTTATGCTGGCTTCAAGAGAGAAGGTTTGAAAATCCAGTGCAGGATATTGGTGGGAACTCAATAGTAGTGAATATTGGCTAGAAGGGAGGTGTAATGAGTTATTTAGAGAAAAAAACTTGAAAGAAGACTTATTTGGATTATATGTGATTTACATACAGGTGAGCTATCTCTTCGTCACCTCATCCAGGAAATTGATTGTCCAACAAAAAGCCATAAGTGGTCAGGTCCTCTTAGAAACATGTTGGATGAAGCAACTCAACTAGAACTTTCCAAAGATTGAAGTAGGCCCTCCCACTCCAGTGTTGCTAGAAGAAATTGTCTAAGACTTCAGCAGAGAACAGTTTTATGCTTATCACATTGCTCAAGCAATAAGATCGGATGAAGTACCTCAGTCATTGGCTCTCTTGGCTCACAGCCGTTGGTTAACTACAGCTCTGCGCTTCTGCGGGATTTGGATTTCCAGACACCAATTGAAGAGAAAGGCTCTGAAGAATTTGAGATTAATTGTTAAATTTATCGTTGGTGTTTATCTTCCCAACTGGTTCAATATTAAGCTCAATCCATAACGGTTCGATGGTCCCAATCACCTTTCTTTTCAATTGCAATTTCTTTGAACACAAAATAAGTTGCTGAAGGATATCGAGTTACCTGTGGTGAGGAGGTCCGCATGATATGCTCGATCACAAGCAGTGTTGCAAGCATTGCTTTTCCAGCCAATGTTCAAATCTTTGTACTGAGGCTATAGAAACCATTCTCAGAATAAGCGGTGCCCCATTTGAAGATGACCATTTGTGAGACTGCTCATTTTGTCAAAGAAAAATTTCCCAATTAATTGTCAATGCCGTCAAGCTGTCTGAGTTGGTTGATTTGAGTTCTGAGGCCTTGGCACCACCATTGACAACATCCTTAACTAGTAAAAATCTCAAAAGCTTTAAAGATACACCAATGATAGTACCAAAATGACCATCACACACACAATGTGTTGAGAGGTGTGTTAAAATTCTCACTGAAGCCGTGAGTCATGCTTACAGTCATGATAAGCGAGAGGGTTACATCTAAGCACAAGCAGTCAGCCAGCAGGTGATAAAAGAAACAACAGCAAGAATGATGTGAAGGCTTTGACTACTTTCAAATAGTATATTGGAATGTATTATAGTATATATAAAACTTGAAAAAGAGAGATGATGGGGAAAACCAATTATGTTCAAAATTCTCAAAACTCATATTCAAAATTGTTTTTCTTTCCAGAATTTTGTTTTATATGCTAAAAGGCAACAATAAATTACTACCAAAATTGAAGATTATTGAATTTTCCTATTTACTCCCCCAAATTGACACAACCTATCAATTAGTAAGAAGGATACAAGTGCGTATATATAAATAGATATATGTGTGTATGTGTTAGCGTATATAAATATGTGTGTGTCTGTGTGTGTGTTGTGTGTGTGTGTGTGTGTGTGTGTGTGTGTGTGTGTGTGTGTGTGTGTGTGTGTGTGTGTGTGTGTGTGTGTGTGTGTGTGTGTGTGTGTGTGTGTGTGTGTGTGTGTGTGTGAATAATACACTACCTTGTGTGTAAATAGAAAAAAATATGCGTACAGTCCGGGTACTATAACTACGAACATATGATTTTTCTAATAGTTTCAAAGACATATAAAAGCGGATGGTGATAAATTAACTTTAAATACAGGTTCGCTGGTATCTAGATTGGGGCTAGTTATTTTGTCGCGAGAAACGGTTGGTAATTTAGACTCTTAAAAGAGACAAGGAAACAATTGTTAAGTACTGAAATGGTCAGCATTCCCCACTTTATCACATTATCATCACTAAATACTTGATTTTATTTTTCCTTTTATTTTTCAGTCTTTTTAGGACTTACTTCCTTATAATCTGACCATTAAGATAGAATGATTAATTATAGCTAACTGGACATTTTTATTTTTTTAGTCTGTTTCTTTATTTATGTATTTTGATTATAAATGGCACATCGGGTATACATTATTATACTAAGTAAAATGGCTAGAGGATCTAACGATGGACTTATTTGAATAATCACATGAGAAGGCACATTTTACACCGAGGATGTATGATAATGATTACACAACTCCTTACAAATCTACTAAAGGCGTAAAAATATGTAGAAACAATTGAAGTGATATAAGATAAAGAATGGCTTTCATTCCATTTGTCATCACATATCTATAGATTAATAAATTAATAAATTAATTATTAATTAATAAATTGATTTATTAATTAATAAATTGATAATTCCTTTACCCTTTTAATTTATAGATATATTTGCAATATATAGATAATATATAATACGCAAACAATATAATATATTTATTATAATTTTACAAACATAGGAATTTTCAGTGACTTCGATGTTTTGGTCTACTATCGTTTTTCTGCCTGAAGGCGTGCAGTCTGAATCCTCGAAAGCATTTGTACTGCTATTCTTGTAAAATTCTGATAAATATGAAATATTCATAAAACATTGAGTAATACTTATTTATATTTAATGACAAAAGTCAATCTAAAACAAATATTGATTTCTAATTTTAGCACAAGGTCAGTAATTTCTGAGAGTGGGTAAATAGATGAAATCGATCCCAGAATTCAACTGGTACGTACTTTATCGACTCCGAAAGGATGAAAAGCAAAGTCCACTCGACGGTATTTGAACTCATAAATTAAAGAGAGACGAGATGCCGCACATTATTTTGGCCGACGTGCTAACGATTCTGAGAGCTCGTCGCCAAAATAGTGTGTTTGTGTGTGTGTGTGTGTGTGTGTGTGTGTGTGTGTGTGTGTGTGTGTGTGTGTGTGTGTGTGTGTGTAACTCTACTCCGTCGGTCACGAATAACCATGGGAGCACCTAAGAGGTTTCCCTCTGCGGTACAAGTCTGGGCGGAAAGTTGCCTTACCAGTGTAAAAAGAATAAAAAGAGTATATTCACATTTAAGCAAAAACAACGTTTGTATAATTGGTACATTCATACACGGTTACTTATGTATATATTAATGTAGGTTTTTATAGATATCCTTAAAAAGGGACTAGAATGATTGCATGCCAGTATGTATATTAAACAGGTGTAGAAAATGACGGAAAGAAAGAGCTTCTTTCCAATTACAAACCTGGATGATACGGACACGATGCAAATGTTTGCTCTTCGTGATTTCTCTTTGATATTATATTTTATGAAAGTCATGATGAAAGAACTGTTTGCTGCATTCAAATCTTTGTTCCCTAAACGCGTTCGTACACAGAGAAACACGAGCACATGCAAACACAAACACACATATCCATGTATATTTGATTGCGTGTGCGTGTATATATAAGCATGCATATACATATATATATATATATATATATATATATATATATATATATATATATATATATATATATGTGCATCTAATGCATATATATGCATGGATATTTATATACATGCATATATGTATATATGCAGGTATATATATACATACATATGTATATATAGATATGACTGTTAGCATATACATATATATATATATATATACACCTGCATGCAATATATATATATACACATATATATATATATATATATATATATATATATATATATATATATATATATATATATATAGAGAGAGAGAGAGAGAGAGAGAGAGAGAGAGAGAGAGAGAGAGAGAGAGAGAGAGAGGTGTGCATGCGTGTGTGTACATACGTATTTTCTATACGTATGTATGTCTGTTTGTATATGTGTTTACAGTCGAGTGCCATTAAAGTTTCGTTAGTGGAGAATCCCAATTAGCGTAACACCCCCCACCTAGATGAAACACCAATAACTATATACTGTGTGGTCTGATCAACTCAATTAAGCTCTTGTTACTGGAAGAACGTATTGTCTCTTCCTATTTGATATTTTATAAAATGATATAAATAAAGTCATAATAAATACTTGATTCACACGCGTGCGCTCTCGCATGTGTGTGTATACGTATATTTATATATCTATAGGCAAAATCATGCATAAATATACATATATATACAAATATACATACACACAAACACACATTATATATATATTAAAATATATATGTTAATATACATACATACACACACACACACACACACACACACACACACACACACACACATATATATATATATATATATATCAATGTATGTATGTATGGGTTTGTGTGCATACATATTTTTCAATTCACTGTAATTCCTTGTTAAATTGTTTCATTAATATGAGACCTGCATATATATATATATATGTGTGTGTGTGTGTGTGTGTGTGTGTATGTAAGTATATTTGTATGTATGTATGTTTGTATGAGTATAAACACACACACACACACACTCATATATATATATATTTATACACACACACACACACACACACACATATATATATATATATATATTTATATATATAGATATATATATATATACATATATATATATAAGAAACAGCAAACCGTTCGTCATCATAATATTTAATACACATAGCGCTAACAAGATTATGTCTACTCTTGCATTCCCCTAGTTTCCGTGATAGTTGATTGGTAACATAACATCTCAAATAAACAAGAACTATTTCTATAAATCACACCAGTTTAAATTAGCCATCTCCAAATTCAACCGCTATTTAATTGGATATAAACTTGTAGAATGGTGCTAGACATTATATACAACACAGTTGCTCATTAATTTGTGGTACAGAATCTGATGACATAGCTGTAACTTTAAACAATCATATTAACATCAGTCAGGAAACCTAACTCCGGTTTATCTTCCTCATATTTTAAGACACCGGTTAAACAACTGGTTTGAAAAATTTCAGCTACTCAACTCCCTATTTATGAAATATATCGATTCTTCTTGTTTATTTGGTTTCTTTTATTTCTTTTTTCTGAATTGTGTTTTTAATTGGATAAAAACATTTTATGCAAGGAATAAAAAGAAACAAAAAATAGAAAAAACATTAGACAAGTACTGAAATGGTCAATCTTCACCAATTCACCACAATTTTTGTCGTTAATATTTTTGTTAAATTCACTGGCACCGTAACTGAAGTCAAGTATTGCTGAAAGACGAAATCAGCTTGTAAAACCGTTTCAACGACAGCTTATCATTTATTCTACTGTGGTTGACTCAATATTAAATAAACATTGAGGAACGTAACATTTTTCTTTATTATAGAAACAATAGCGGATGAACAACTTCAATATACCGTTTAACGACGGAGTAGTTAACAAGTTACTGGACCTTCAAACAACACCAATTAAATGTTCTTTATATTACATTCCGCACCCATCAAAGAGGATAGAAGGCTATCAGAAAATAAGTGTTCGTCATAGCGAAGGAATAGTAAAGGCACTCGCTTTGCAACCAAGTGGTTTCTCGTTCGGTTTTACTGCATGGTAATTTGGGCAAGTCTCATCTAACATAACCCTCTCCTCTGGGAAAACACAGCTAGTCAAAACGAAAAAGACTGCGATAATTCCGAAATACTGAAAAAAATTATCTTATTTTTGTTTCTTCTGAGTGGGAGGTTACTGTGTAAAGAAAAGTAATTCAAATACCCATTCTTCGATAGAACAGTAAGTCGAATTACTAGATTTTGTCGAAGAACGGCAGCATAGCAGCGGGTTGACCAATGCCTTGTGGAGTAAATTTGCTAGAAGGAAACTGCGGAAGTCCATCGTGTGTGTGTGTGTGTGTGTGTGTGTGTGTGTGTGTGTGTCTGTGTATGTGTGTGTGTGTGTGTGTGTGTGTGTGTGTGTGCGTGCGTGTGTTTGTAAACACAATGGTGTTGGAATTTTTTATGCACCTGTAGTTCAGTAAAAGAAATCGATAGAATTTGTACAAGACTTTAAAAAGTAAACAAAAGGATTAGGGGGCGATTTGTTTGAATGAATCCGTCTAAAGTTTGCCTCTCAACAAGTAAAGCAGCAGGTAAAAAATACCACGTTCATAATATTCACAAAGATTAGATGACAGATGAAATAAGCGTTCGTCATGGTTAGAGTGTATATAACTATAAATCTGCTGCCATCACAACTACCATAAAGGTCTAATGAACAAATGAAACAAAAATTACATATACTCTATAGACAATAGGTGAATGAAAGCGAAAACAAACATTAGTAAAATAAATTCACTCCAGTACTTATGAGAGTTTTTATGTTTGGAACTTATCCTATCGGTCACTTTTGCCGAACCACTAGATTACAAGGACATAAACCAATGCTGGGTGTGAGACGGTGGTGGAGAACAAAGACAGACACAAAGAAAGATCGACACAGACACACACACATTTATATATGTATACATATACATATATATATATATATATATATATATATATATATATATATATATATATAGAGAGAGAGAGAGAGAGAGAGAGAGAGAGATAGATAGATAGATAGATAGATAGATAGATAGACAGACAGAAAGACAGACAGACATTACGAGAGAAGATCCATTTTTCGTCACCAGTCACAAGTCTATCCACAAAGGGTGAAATGAGTTCGGAAGATGTCAACTTGGGATTTGCAGTTGCTTTCGGACAATTCATGAGGTACCCATTTTCCAAGTTTAGGAACCTTTCCAAGTTGCTGAAGATGACGATGAACAGTTATATGGTTTGAGCTAAGATTTATTGCTAATCCTTCAACTGATAATGCAGGATTTTCTCCAAGTAATGCCTTAAGGAGCTTATCATCAAACCTAACTCGTCGTCCTGTTCGATCTTCATCTTCAAGGCTGAAATCTCCACTACTGAATTTTGCAAACCATCTTCTGCAAGTTCTTTCATTCAAGCATTCTTTCCCAGAAACTGAGTGTATTATTCGAGTCACTTCAGCTGCAGAGTTTCCTTTTTTGTACTCATAAAGCATTATGTGCCTCAAATGCTCTTTGGATACTTCCATGTAAGAAAGGGTTTTAATCAAAGAAATTTTAATTCTATTATTCTGTAAAATAAAATTTAATTAGTTTAAATGTACACAAATGCATAAAAATAATCTTTAATTCCATTAGACATTCTAAATTATTATTAAATTTCATTCAATTTTAAAAAAGGTAAAATCAGACAGAACTTACGGGATGACCTGATTTGTATATTAATAATTAGAAAGAAAATATTGATAGTGAAAACAAATTTTTGGGTTATGGTGGCGCGTAAGAGGAAACTTGGAAGTTATTGTCAAAGCTTACCTTGTAAAAATTAAAATATGCTATTGCTTTGTTTCTTGCACTTCTGCGACTATACTATTTCTGAATGGGTGTGTTTGGGAGAAATCTGTATGCTTCAGCTAATAAATTTGTTTGCTGGTTCCTCTAAACAAGAGTCAATGATCTTGTCAATTTCATTCGTGTAGTGCAATAGCTTTGAGTGAGGAGATAGACAATGGCGTCGAAAGAAATAGCTTTTGTTGGGAACACATATCATCTAAAGGGAAGATGGGTACTCTCATGACGAAATGCAAGAGAGGTCAGATATTCTAGTTCGAATCTGTGACAGTGTATTAAGAATGATTAGATATTTACGTCAGTGTTTGGATTCTCCTTGTTCAGCATTCATCCCATGAATTATTAACTGTTTGGCAGGTATTACCATGCATCAGCAAATAATTTGGTTACTGATTTCTGTAACTAAAAGCTTTTAACCTTGTCGTATTCATCGATCCGGTAAGGTAGCGTTGTCTTAGGACACCCATAACCAGGTCGAAGTATCGTAGTGTCTCAAACTTCCATGATACCGGTGAACTTGTGAATCACGTGAATCATGAACATACATCTCCGATGAGGAAAAGCTGTGGTGATACACCAGAACGTATAAAGAATACAGAGACGTTAAAATGTTCGATTCTTGCAGTCCTGCATGCGCTTAACTATTAGCAGTATATATGGTACTGCACTAAAAAATATTGAGGGACCTTACGATTGCATGTGCAAATGTTTATATATAATTTTGCATAAAAAAAAAGTTAATTCAATTTTGCGCATGTGCGTTGTAGTGCTAGTAGAATATTAAAGGTAAAACGGGAATTCTATGAAAGCCCTCACGGCAACTAAATGTATTGACGTAAACACAGTCACTCAGAATATTAAAGGTTAATTGGACTGCAAAATACTGTAAACATGTGTATTAATAAGGTGTCGACTTTACTGAACTTTCTCACTGCCTATCGCAAGAAAGTAACAGAAAGATATAATGATAGAATACAGAATTAATTGGGAAGAAGTAGTGATGTAAAATGTAACTTACATGAAAGTGAATGATCGGCTTCATTCCAAGCAGACTTAAATTCAAATATTATTTTCCTTAATTATAAACTGCATCACATAGACACCACACATAAATACACATATGTATGCATGCACATCTATATATGCACGTGTATAGGTATATATACGTATACATATATATATATGTGCACGTGTATATGTATATATATATATATGTATACATATATATATATATATATATATATATATATATATATATAAATATATATGTATATATATATATATATATGTATACATATATATATATATATATATATATGCGTATTTGTGCGTGGGTGTGTGTGTGTGTGTGTGTGTGTGTGTGTGTGTGTGTGTGTGTGTAGGAAAAAATAGAAGTTGAAAATGGACTAAGTATAGTTGAAATATCTTTCATTCATCACTATATTTAAAGCTTTAACCGGTTTCACAGTTTACACTGATATTCAAAAGGATCAAATAGAAAGTGGTGGCTTCTATCGCAGCTGTCTTGCTTTTGACTGATGTTTGAAGCTTCCCCTGATTTTATAGGGAGTTCATGGCTCAAATTAGTATGTTTTGAATAGGATTTGAATACATATTCAAAACCTATATTAATTTGAGCCATTAACCCCTTATAAAAATATGGCAAGCTTCAAACACTAGTCAGAAGCAACCCATCTTGATGAGAGTCGCCTCGCAATTTTTGAGTGTTGGTGTTGAATTCTTTAGAACGTGAATTAAACTGTTACACACTGTTATTATATATTGTTGTAGGTTTTCTCACGCGGCTGAACCAGGATTGGTTAACTTTTTAAATTGTTGAATTGTTCAATTGTTGAGAAGTGGGGTTCAATGCAGTCATTTCGTTATTATCATTTCATTATACATTTTTTTTTCATTCTCATTCGTTTTATGTTTTATGTTCCAGCAGTAAATGTTTTGTCTGTCCTTGTGCTGTCTCCTCTATGTTATGGCCTGGGTGCCAAATAAAGAAAAGCAGGAGCAAGACAGTTGCAGCATAAGCCACGTCTTTCTATTTCAAATTGTTAAAGCCATAAACATATTAATGAAAAATATTTTAACTATTCTCAGTGCATTTTCAACTTCTATTTTTCCTATATTTCTACCGTGTGGAATAAAATAACTTTGTTGATATGTGTGTGTGTGTGTGTGTGTGTGTGTGTGTGTGTGTGTTGTATGTGTGTGTACACACATATATATAAATACACACACACATATATATATGTATATATACACATATATATATATATAAATACACGCACACACACGCACACGCATATATATATATATATATATTTATATATATATATATATATATATATATATATATATATATATATATATATATATATATATATATATATATATTCTTTTACTAGTTTGAGTCATTTGATTGCAGCCTTGCTGAAGCACCGCTTTAAAGCGTATTTTAGTCGAATTTGATCTCAATACTTATTTTTGTAAGCCTAGTACTTATTCTATCTGTCACTTTTGCTTAACCGCTATCGTACGAGAACATAAGCACACCAACATCTCTTGTCAAACGATACAGTGGAGACAAACACAGACACAAAAACATACTCATACAAATATATTCATATATACACAACGGGCTTCCTTCAGTTTTCGTCTACCAGATCAACTGAGAAGACTTTGCGAGGCTATAGTAAACGTCATTTTCCCAAGGCAACACGCTGTGTGACTGAACCTGGTGCTATGTCGTTGGGAAGCAAGCATCTTACCACGTACTGAAAAGTCACCCGCATAGATTGCTCATCAGATTTGGACCACCAAGAACTGCAGATAAGTTCCGATCTTTGTGGGTATTAAAATATCTTTTGAGGTGTCCGTTAGATTTGCAACCCTTCTGGCATACATTGCATTCAAAGGTGTGCACAGACATATAGGCAGAATAGTTGGTGGAAGTTTGTTTTCCATGGGTTCGCAAATGAGACTTGAGCCCAACGAAAGGCAAGCATGGTCTTTCACAAACTGCACACAAAAAGGTCATTGTCATTCACCTTCTCGATCGTAACATTCTTGCTTAGTTCTCTTTTGAGTCCTACATGCGTCATCCTGGCCTCTTCAAATGATTTCACTCCACTCCACACTTTTGTTCACCATCCAACACGATCCGAAGCAAGGGTTTCTATGTCTTCTGGATCCATTCTAAGTGACTTCATAGTAGTCCTTGTGCCGTCCTTAAAAATATATATATATATATATATATATATATATATATATATATATATATATATATATATATATATATATATATATATATATATATATATATATATATGTATATGTATATGTATATATATATATATATATATATATATATATATATATATATATATATATATATATATATATATATATATATATATATATTCACATACATGTATGTGTGTCTCTGTGTCTGTCTCTCTGTATTTCTCTCTAACAGTACCTTCTCTCTCCATTCTTTTCGTACTACAGGTGTAGACAAGTATCGCGTTTATGGTAAGACACATTTTGGCTGTTAATTTACGAGGTCTGAACAATAAGTATCCGATCTGTTGCCATAATAACGAAGCTGAAGCACGCAGTGTAAAGCCGCTTGGCTCAGATTGATCTAGATCTCTGCTGTGCATGTGTATTACGTTTTAACCTTCTAGCTCACTCCCGCTGTTTCTAGCAGTGCTTAGGCGGAAAATGTGTGGCGTGAGATTGTCGTATTGACTATGATAGAGAAAGTTCAGATAGACCATGATAGAAAAAGTTCACAAGTGTACGAGTGGTTCAGACTTTTCCAAGATGGCCGAAAATATGTTGATATTGACGAATATTCTGGGAGACCCGCAACCATCAGAGCGGAGAAATAAATCGCACATGTGCTTTCCGTGATTTATCAGAGGATGTGCAGATTAGTTACGGTTCAGTTCAGTCTATTATCACTCAAGACTCGAGTATGAGACACGTCTCTGCCAAATTTGTGCCAAAACTGCTTTCACCTGACCAAAAGGACGCTCGGGTTTCAATTGCACAAGGTCTTGATTGTATCGAGAACTATGAAAACGTTTTGAAAACTTTACGTATGCTTCTGAGCAGTTATCACCAAGCTTTTGACAAAATTTGATATTGGTTCTCTGCTCAACTTTCTCTGTTATGGTCAATGCGACGATCGCACGCTACACACCTTCCTTCCAAACACTGTTGTAAACAACGGAAGTAAGTTAGAATGTTAAAACTTAGTGCGCATGCACACCAGATTTCAACGTCAGTCTTTGTGAAAGGGCTTCACTCTGCGTACTTCAGCACCGTTATTATAGCTACAGGCCGGATACTTATTGATTAGATCACGTATATCATCGCCGTTTAAAGAATAGATTTCTTCCAAACCGTAAGAGACGAGACATTACGTCAAAGTCTTCCCTTAATCGTAAGTGTTGTACTACAACTCATATTAAATTTTTTGAACAAATGTTTTTTTCATGAAGACAATTCACATTAATATATGTGTGTGTGTGTGTTAATTTGTCTATTTCAGTTGACAAACACAAAAACAGATGTAAATAAAAAGCGACAGAGTGACAGGGAGAAAGACAGAAAATTTCCCTTCATTCAGAGTAAATACAGAAATACTTAATGAAATATATAGACTATAAATTACCATTCTATTTCGTTTACTAATCGGAAAAAAAAAGTCGCAAAAACATTAATGGTTTTCATCGTCTATTTCTTTTTCTTTAATTTAGAAAAGTTAATTCTCTGTTTTGTCAAGACAGTGAGGACACCTACCAAGACAGCTCAGCTCAGTGGGTGTGTGTGTGTAAATTTCTCACACACCAACACACACATACGTATGTATGTTTATTGTTTTCTGACACATTATTTTGAAGCGTACCCTGTGTTATGAATTGATACACAGCAAAAACGGATGGTTGTTTTTGACAGCGCCGCTGCTGTTTGTGCCAGAAGAGAGGCTAAATTGGTCCATTTTGCCGCTGCTATTGATGGTTTCAAGTGCAGAATACATATATATTATATATACAATATTCCATATGTTATAACATACAGGAGTGAGTCGGGATATTACATCGAAATGTTCATAGGTCATTAATAAAATCTTTACAATGGATCGCGCTATAGCTCAAAATTGTATGATTAACAACTTTTCATAGGAGAATTTTGCTACGTTGATAATAGGTACAATATTTTTATCAAATTTTTGATAGAGATCTCTATATATATATATATATGTATATATATATATATATATATATATATATATATATATATATATATATATATATATATATATATATATATATATATATATATATATATATATATATATATATATATATATATATATATATATATATATATATATATATATATATATATATATATATATATATATATATATATATATATATATATATATATATATATATATATATATATATGTATGTATCATCCTCACTTTTATTTCTTAGTAAATTCTCCTTTTTTCCCCTCTCTCACCCAGAAAGCAACTGTAGGTGGCAGCACCGACTTTCATCAGTCAAATTCCTACACATACACACACGTACATACACACACACATACACGCACAAACACACACACACACGCACGCACGCACACACGCACACACACACACACGCATACACAGACACGCACACACACACATAGACACACACACACATAGACACACACACACACACACACACACAATGAATCAGTTTACAAGAATTTAGGATTGATCTTTGAAACTTGTAGAAAATCGTCGCTGCTACGATTAGCAAGAATATTCTAAAATCTTTTGCCCATGAAGAGTAGCTCACCAATAAGAGGCCGGCGCGGGTGTCACCGCGGCGGTTGGGGAGGTGTTCCTTCAGGTCTCAGATTTAATCTGTAATTTCGAAGAAGCTTCCATTGAGGAAAACGGAATTTCAATCCAATGAACAGAATAGTTACAACTATGTGTCCAACAGGAAATGCATTACATTACATTACCTGGGAAAAATCAAGCAGTTTCTCCCATACTCTTTCTCTCTATTTCTTTCTCTCCCTCGCTCACACACATACATAAATACCCGCATAGATGCATGCAGTCGCAGAGAGGCACTCACTTATATATGCGCGCGCACACAAACACACACGCATAAGTACAAGTGCTCTTTCAATTGCACACTTAATTGCATGCTATCATGCATTACTTCTCAGCTTTCTTAAAGTCATATTCCTTGTTTCCTCCGCAAATATCTCTCACACTTTTGCACTCATAATCTCTAATATGGTATACATATAGGTATACATATAGGTATACATATATACATATATACATGTACACACACACACACACACACACACACACATATATATATATATATATGTACATATACATGTACACATATATATACATATGTGTGTGTGTGTGTGTGTGTGTGTGTAGCAATAATAAATCTCTACGTATTATAACGCAAATATATGTACATGTATTATGTGGGCGTATATGTGTGCGTGTGTGTGTATGCATAACTATCTATCTATATATACGTATATATATATAGTTATAAATGTATATATACATAACTGTATATATACATTAGTGTGTGTGTAGATATATATCTAGAGACACAGTTCGTGATATATTAACAGACTTATTGACACATATATGTATAAATACATAAAAACCTAAATACATATTTTTATATAAATTTGCATTCATTAATCGAGAAGCGACAAATTACAGAACGCAATAGGTAACTGTGCAGTATTCTTAAATACATTATAACTGAATAGATCATAATTTCCCATGCATTGAATTGCACACTTTCCGATCTTTCAAGTTGTAATCGGAGTCTGTTTTCCATTGAATTATCTTTTATTTGAATGAATTCTGAAATATTATACATATGTTATTTAGAAAATGCATATCTATAAGGTTTGAAAAAAATAAACGCGTTTTCTTCAGTTTCCTCATTTTATCAGCCTGATTTTCTGAAGAATTAATTCAAAAATCTCAAAATCTTGATCTCTCATTGACCATAAATCACTCCTTCTCATTTCGATGTTGTACATACATACATTACATACATACATACATACATACATACACACATACATACATGCATGCATACATACATACATACATATATACATACATGCCTTACTGTCAGTCTAAATAAGCTTAAAGTTTGAGAAAAAGAAATCAACCAACTAATGCGTACATTGGAAATACAATCCGTACGTGAAGCAGTAACTAAGCAAGACTATTCTCAAGTTTAAAATGTGACATTGTTTTCGTTATCTACATTTCAACGATGGAACTTTGTACATTTGTTAGAAACCAGCTCCCTCTACAGAAGAAGAATTTAATTAAAAACAGAAAAGAACATATATACACACGAACACACATATACTACTACACTTTTTTTCCTTGGCTCTATTACGCACCATTATGCACCATTGAGTAAGTATGGTAGCTTGTTAACAGAGAGATACAGCTAAACTTCCCTATTTAACTACTAGAAGTTTAGCTGAAATTATAGCAGCGTACAATGCTTGTAAGTTAAGAGTTTGTTGAAATAGATTTAGCCAATCCACTTAAAATATAGTTATGAAGATGTTAGTAGTAGTAGTAGTAGTAGTAGTAGTAGTAGTAGTAGTAGTAGTAGTAGTAGTAGTAGTAGTAGTAGTAGTGGTGGTGGTGGTGGTGATGGTGGTGAGCAGGAGTAGTAGGGGAGCATCATAGAAATGTTTTGAGAGCAATACTTTGGGGATTGAATAAATGTAACAAAAGCAATGTTTGAAGAAAATATTAATCATGTTTCATACATTCTATGCGTAAGCAAATAGGGAATAATAGTTGCTACCAAAAGGCATAATTCGTGTTACATAATGTTGTCTAGACATTAATTCATGTACTGAGTATATTTAACTATCAGGTCATCCAATAAGTTCTGTCCGATTTTACCTTTTTTTAAAATTGAATGAAATTTAATAGTATTTCAGAATGTCTAATGGAATTAAAGATTATTTTTATGCATTTGTGTACATTTAAACTAATCAAATATTATTTTACAGAATAATAAAATTAAAATTTCTTTGATTAAAACCCTTTCTAACATGGAAGTTTCCAAATAGCATTTAAGGCACATAATGCTTTATGAGTATAAAAAAAGAAACTCTGCAGCCGAAGTGACTTGAATCATACACTCAGTTTATGGGAAAGAATGCTTGAATGAAAGAACTTGCAGAAGATGGTTTGCAAAATTCAGTAGTGGAGATTTCAGCCTTGAAGATCGAACATGACGTCCAGTTGAGTTTGATGATAAGCTCCTTAAGACATTACTTGAAGAAAATACTGCATTATCAGTTGAAGAATTGGCAATAAAGCTTAGTTCAAACCATCGTCATCTTCAACAACTTGGAAAGGTTCCTAAACTTGGAAAATGGGTACCTCATGAATTGTCCAAAAGCAACGCAAGTCCGGAGTTGACATCTGCTCTTCTCTCCATTCTCGCGAACACATTTCACCCTTTTTAGACAGACTTGTGACTGGTGATGAAAAATGGATCTTCTGTCGAAATGTTAAACGTCGGAAACAGTGGCTTGGTAAAAGGGAAAAAGCTCAACCACAACCGAGAAAGGATCTTCATGGAAAAAAGGTTCTTCTCTCTAATTGGTGGGATTGCAAACGAGTAATTCACTTTGGATTGTTACCGCCTAATGCAACAATCAATGCTCAAGTCTACTGTCAGCAATTAGAGCGTTTGAACCAAGCTTTGAAGAAAAAAAATGACCCGCTTTAGTGAATCGAAAAGGAGTGATGTTCCATCAGGACAATGCGCGACCCCACACTGTAAAAATCACATCACCGAAGATCGAAGAGCTTGGTTGGGAAACAAATTCTCATCTACCATATTCTCCCGACCTTGCTCCTTTAGACTACCATTTGTTTCGTAGTTTACAGTATGATTTGGGGGACATAGATTTCGCAAGACAGGAGGAGGTCGAAACTGACATTTCAGAGTTCTTCGCTTCGAAACCAAAAGAGTTTTATATTGATGGGATTAAAAAGCTTGTAAATAGATGGAAGGAAGTCATAGATAATCAGGGAAAGCACATTGATGATTAAATTTCAATTAAATATAACATTTGACGGCTTGTTTTCTTTATTAAAAATTCGGACAGAACTTATGGGATGACCTGATATAATATCTAATTCAGTAATTCAGACATAATCTTTCAGTCATTTTTCCTACTTCAGTTCTCTACACCTATCATTTATACATATTGTTTTAAACACTGATTTTTAACGAACATTCTCCTGCAGTTTTGATGAGGTTTCCATGCGATTGTTTTAATACTTATATATCCTTGCATACTTGTATGCGTGTGTGTTGCATCTGCTATATCTCTCAGCTTTCTCTTTTAGATATTAATATTTGCTTATTTCCTGTACCTTTTGCTTTATTTCTCTTCATATCTCTTCCTTCCTTCTCTCTCTCTCTCCCTCTGTCTCTCACCCTCTGTTCGCGTCACTCTCTTTCACTCTGCATTGCATTCATAGCCAGATGCCTGCAGCGGCGTATAACCTCACGAATTACATTTCCCAGCATATATAAAATTACAAGCGGAAGTGACAGACAAGTTACGAGCGCTAAAGCTTCCGGCGCCTTGCAAACGATAATTTATGGACACTACTTGTCTTAACATTACCTTTTGCACTACTTAAATATTTTTCAGTACAGTTTATTCGCTACAATGGTATCTATTCCGAATCCTCGCACTGAGTATATTGAATCACAGTTGATTCTTATATGTCTTAGATGGCACGCAAATGTGTTATATGCATCATTTCACAAACTATTCTCTGCATTGAATTAGTATTAGTATAATGTGATGTACACGCGCACGCACACGCACACACATACACACACACACACACACACACACACACACACACACACACACACACACATACACAAGATCACAGGTTTTCTTTGCAAGCTTAAGTTGAAGTTAAGTTGTATAAACTGATTTATAGTTTGACTTATAACACAACCTACACACGCATATATATACACACATGTATCTTTCCATGTGTGTGTCTGTATGTCTGCATGTATGTGTATGACAGAGAGAGTGTAATATACATTATGATTTAGCTAAAGCATAGAGATACTAACAACAGGCCGGAAGAACTAAGTATATATATGCTTTTGAGTAAGGCGTTAGGTGAGTACAAAGTGTAATATGAATCAACGAATGACAAGAAAACAATTTCAAATGCGACCTGTGTGTGTGTGTGTGTGTATGTGTGTGTGTGTGTGTGTGTATGTGTGCTCGCGCGTATACATTTGTGTGTCTGTGTTTGTCCCCCCAACATCGCTTGACAAGAGACGGTGGTGTGTTTACGTCCCCGTAACTTAGCGGTTCTGCAAAAGAGACCGATAGAATAAGTAAGTACTAGGTTTACAAAGAATAAGTCCTGGAGTCGATTTACTCGACTAAAGGCGGTGTTCCAGCATGGCCACAGTCAAATGACTGAAACAAGTAAAAAAGAAAAGAAAAGAAATAATACATACACACACACACACACACACACACACATATATATATATATATATATATATATATATATATATATATATATATATATATATATATATATATATATATATATATATTCTCTTTTACTCTTGTACTAGTTTCAGTGATTTGACTGCAGCCATGCTGGAACACTGCTTTTATTGTCGAACAAATCGACCCCAGAGCTTATTCTTTGTAAGCCTAGTGCTTATTCTATCGGTCTATTTTGCCGAACCGCTAAGTTACGGGGACGTAAACACACCACTGTCGCTTGTCAAGCGATGTTGGGGGGACAAACACAGACACACAAATGTATACACACACATACATACATATATATATACATATATACGACGGGCTTCTTTCAGTTTCCGTCTACCAAATCCACTCACAAGGCTTTTGGTCATATATATACAGAGATAGAGGAAGTTGAAATGATGTTGATAGACAGACAGACAGACAGACAGACAGACAGACAGACGTACTGACAGATAGACAGATAGACAGACAGATATATATATATATATATATATATATATAGAGAGAGAGAGAGAGAGATAGATAGATAGATAGATAGATAGATAGATAGATAGAAAGATAGATAGATAGATAGATAGATAGATAGATAGCAGACAGACCGTCTCTTTACGTGTATTAGAGAAGAGAAGCAGAATGTCTCGCTGAAATCGGAAACCTATCACAATATACATAGTTAATAATAGAAGAGAAAGAGATGTTGTAAATTGAATACAAGAAATTCAGGATACAAAACTGGGAAACAATTGGTAAGAAATGGAGACAGTGAAAAGTATAGCGAGAAGCAATTACAAACGAATAATGACGGCTTGAAAATAATGAAAGATGGTAAAAAGAATGGTGATAAAAGCCTGATGGGGTTTGGCAAACCAAAAAAATGAAGAAAACTGATAATTAGTGAAGATGGTAAAAATTGAATGAATATGATAAAGTAACGGATACCGAAATGCAGTAGAAAGTATGAGGAACGGATAAAACAATTTGGGAGCGATAATAAAAAATATAATGAATAAAATATTGGATGAAAATAGAGAAATATGATAAGAAATTAAGGTAAACGAAATTAATATTATAGAGGAGGGAGATGGAAAGAGAAAGATGGAGGAATATTGAAAGAACTAAACTTGATGCTAATAGGAATAAGAAGAGAAAAAAATATATGACAAGATCTTGATTTTTGTACTTGATGAAATATTACGGGCAACTTGCCAACCTTTTGATAATATATACAAACACTAATATCTTCGTTCATACACGCACAGCTACAAACACACGCACATGTATATATATATAGTTATGCATATATAAACACACGAACACACACACGCATACATAAAGAAAAATATATACGTAGACACACATATATACATACATACAAATAGATAGATAGATAAATAGATATATAAAGAGATGGATAGACAGACGGACAGACAGACAGACAGATAATGTATGTATTTATGTATATAAGTATGTATATGTATGTATGTATAAGCGTATATATATAAATAGATATGTATATACATACAAAACTATGTGCGTGCGCATACGTGTGCATGGACTATCATTTCTGGTGACTCAGTCAAGAGATAGCTAAAAATCTAAACCAGTGGAGTATTGGTGAAGTTGAAAGCATTTTGTGGAAATCGGTGGTGATAGATTATTCATACAGATCTAAGCAAGATCTTTCCCTAGAAATTCTAGTAAACCTCACTAATCAATGAAGGAAATCTTTCCGTAGAGGCTGAGGTATTTATTTCTTTTATGCCTATTAGACTGCCGAAAACTTACGGCCTTTCAATTCAATTGAAAGACGAATTAAACTTGGAGTTGATAAGAATAAAATAAGTATATTTCAAACGTATGCGCGTTAATATCAGCTGTCAGACATTATAAAGCAAACCCTGAGATTTGAGAACGATTTTGAGCATGAGAGAGTTAACGAATAAATTGACGGTGTTCCAGATTCGGCACACTGGCAGCAAAGATATGTGGCCTAGTACGTATTTTATCGACACCGGAAGGATAAGAAAGAATGTTGACCTCCGCGGTATTTGAACTTAGAATGATCCCTGATTCTAAAAGCTCATTTTAAGAGACATGAATAATAATGTTAATAATAATAATAATAATAATAATAATAATAATAATAATAATAATAATAATAATAATGATAATAATAATGAACAAAGTTGTTCTCTTAAATTGCACAACATGAATCACATAGATTTTTATATATAATTTCCATACTCGTATAAACAAATCATCTGTATGGTTGTTCGGCAAAGAATTGCCGAATCCTCATACGACTCTTATTTACCTCAGTTGAGATTAGTATGTATTTCTGTCCCTTTTAAGTTCATTGTGTTTTGTGGAATTATTTCTATTTGACATCCATTGAGAGTGGCATTTGTGCATATTGTCCAAAAGAGGATACATTTTTGGATCATTTGTGTCAAACCAATCTTGGTGTTTCCTCTTAACATACCCAAGTGTTTCACAAGATGGCTCAAATACAGTATTTTTAAAAAGCAGAACCCGCTGATTCAATTTCAGTGTTGTCTGAGATGCTAGCAAGTTTGTTGTCACGAATTGTTTGAAATGAGGTTAAATTGGCATTGTTTCTGAGCTTTGTCTGATACAGTTTTTGAATTGGTCGAGTACGATTGCTATGAAGAAGACTGTGGATAATGAAATGCCCCTTTGATCGTATCAGCACTTCTCAACGGAGAAAGAACATTTTACTTGGATATCTTCCCTCATGAAAGACGTCACAATTATGTAATCAATAAGGTGATAATGGTTTCATTCGGGATGTTTCTATGTAGCTCAGAGTAGAACTGCTCTTTGATTACTTCATTGAGTTGAAGCATAGCAGCTGAAAATAGTTGCATATTTAATTTTGCCAATGCAGATGCGCAATGACATGAGTCTTTTACTAATGCCAACAGGCAACGAGTTAATTTGTTTCACCAGGTCATTCCGAATGGCAAACCCAACACCTACGTCTTTCTTTATTTCTTGGGGCTTACCCATCTATAATATATATATATACATACATATACACACACACATATATAAATATACATACAGGAACACAAGGCACACACATGCATATATATATATTTATATGTATATATGCATATATATGTGTAGATATATGCATATATATATATACATATATATACGTATATATATATATATATATATATATATATATATATATATTCATAAATACATATATATAAATACGCGCGCGCGCGCGTGGCAGTTAAATATTTATAAACACTATATAGGACTTCCAGGTATTCTGATCATAATTTACTTTCGCCTAAGCGAATCCGTGCCCGGATAGATTATTATATATATACTCACATTCACCAGCACACGTACGCACACATATACATCTATAAGTATGTACACAAAATTAATAGATATTTTCTCTCTGTCTTTCCCTTTCTTTCTTTCTTTCTTTCTTTCTTTCATATATATTTATTTATTTATTTATTTATGGGTTTCAGACAAGTGGCTGTGGTCATGCTGGAGCACCACCGTGACTTTCCGTCTTTATGCTGTGCTCTCTTCACGTTCCTTGCACGGGTCTTCTCCTCCACTTGATATAGTCCAATCATGAGTTTTGATGGCACATCTGGTGTATAAGAGAATTTGACACCGCTGCCCTAAACTGTGTCTCATTTCTAGCCATTGGTTCCTCTGGTATCGTGGAGAGGAAAGCGTCGAGTTTTGTCTTGAAGTCCTCTATATCCATGTCTTGCAGGTCTCTCAAATGTTTTGGCAAGGCATTAAAGAGCTGAGGTCCTCTGAAACCGAGTCTGTTGCAGTACCTTGTTCTTATGTGAGATGCAGTGGACGGTACCTATATATATATATATATATATATATATATATATATATATATATATATATATATATATATATATATAGATAGATACTTTATTTAAAAGCAGCAGAAATATAACAAAAGACTGTTACTCTGAGTTTCACGTTCCCGTTCAGCGGACAGTTTTCTAGCAAAACTGTACGATGAACGGGAACGTGAAACTCAGAGTAAAAGTCTTTTGTTATATTTCTGCTGCTTTTAAATGAAGCATATTACTCTACCTCTGGCATTTGAGTGCTCTTTTTTCCACCTTGTAGCACATTTTATGTGCTTACTCCGGTATATATATATATATATATATACATATATATATATATATATATATATATATATATATATATATATATATATAGGGTCATCCCATAAATAATGCGGCTTTTTCAATTGCAGAACTGATAGTCGGAGGGGACGGATTAAACTACCAGCATCAACTTGCAATTAAAGCAGGTAGAAATGTTACCTTGTCCTTATTCTTAGTGTAAGTTTTGAAGGGTGCAGTTCGATTTTAACAGTTATTTTTTCGAAACTATAATGGAACTGCTAAAGGAGTATATTCGGCATATTTTGCTTTGTTAGTTCAATAACGCCAACAACGCAACAGAAAGTGCCAGGAATATCAATGCAGCGTAAACCAGTGTCAACAGTGGTTCCTGTCGTAACTGTTGAGGAACTTGCAGAGAAGCTTGGATTTGGTCATTAAACCAGTCATTCAAGTCGACGCTAGAAGTAAAGCGACCATCATTGGTTTCAAGACGAAAGGTGTTCTTCTACCAAGATAATGCTCCGCCACATATAGCGAGGATGATATTCCAAAGACTGGAGAAGTTTAAATGGGAAACGATGTCCCACCCCCCATATTCGCAGGACATTGCCTCATCTGATTATAATTAATTATGCAGTCTTCAAAATCATTTGGACGGAAAATTATGAATTCTGCAGACGAGGTCAGAAGAGTGCTGGAAAAGTATTTTTCGTCACGGATAAGTGAAATCTGAAAGAGGGACCTTGCGAGTCTAGCAGATAGATGGAATAGCATTGTCGAAAATGAAGGAGAGTATATTATAGATTAAAAAAGAACTACATTTATCTTGCTTTTGAAAAATAAAAGTATAAAAACCGCATGACCCACTATATATATATATACATATATGCTCGTATATGGAAATTAAATTATATGCAATAACTTTCGTTTATACATAGTTAGTCGCGCTGTAATACAACAACCTATAATGAAAACACTGGCCGTTAGTCAGCTTGACGTGATCAACAAACCGAGAAGTCTCGTCTTTCATAAAACTCATCAGGGATCCCTTGTCACACCTTACAATTTGCCAGACTATAAAGAATTAAATTTCATAGTGTAAATGGAAACGAAATATACATACATACATACATGCATCCATCAATCCATCCATCCATCCATCCATCCATCCATCCATACATGCAATATATATATATATATATATATATATATATATATATATATATATATATATATATGTGTGTGTGTGTGTGTGTGTATGTGTATATATATATGTATATATATATATATATATATATATATATATATATATATATATATATATATATATATATATATATATATGTATATATATATATATATATGTGTGTGTATATATATATATATATGTATATATATATATATATATATATATATATATATATATATATATATATACACATATACGTATATATACATATATATATATAATACATATATATATATATATAGATAACTCGTACACACACACATATATATAGCAATGCAATGTATATAATATAATATATATATATATATCTATATATAGAATACATGCACACATTTTCATATGTACATATGCATATATTCATTTATGCACATACATACTGAGAAAGAAAGAAAGAAAGAAAGAAAGAAAGAAAGAAAGAAAGAAAGAAAGAAAGAAAGGAAGAAAGAAAGAAAGAAAGAAAGAAAGAAAGAAAGAAAGGGAAAGACAGAGAGAAAAAGATATGGCTATGTTGCGTGTAACGATCGTCTGTAACATCAGCCATGGCCACTGGCAGACGACAGCTACAACAATAAAACGACTGAGCGTTGACTAAAGATGATATCAACACCCGTTGACCTCTGTTCTGATTTCTATATTGACCCGACAGATATATTGTTGGCACGCCAGCAAATCTTGCCAACTTAGAACTATCTCCTGGATCGATTAATTTTAAACATTTAATGCTAACACCAAATTAAAGCTTTGTCTCCTGGACCAGTCTGTTGCTACGGAGTAAATTCAGTAGCACGCATCAATATGCAAATCTCTAATTATGAATGTTTATGCGTGTTTGTATTCACTTACAAACACATATGCATATATTTATATACCGATGTACATATACACACACTCACACACACACAAAAACAGATACGAAGACACATGAATATATACTTATGAGGAAGAGAACGCTTGTTAATCGTAGTGTAACTGTCCGACGAAGGCTAGCAAACCGAAACTTCGAAGTCTCTGTCAA
>NC_142937.1:67785011-67787511 GCF_046866305.1 Octopus bimaculoides | reverse complement strand
TGCCGGTACGCATATTCACATAGATGTACGCACATACACATATCTGTATTAATTTGAAATAAAAAGAATATATATGTACAGATAAATTATACTGTAACTGGAACACGCACAAGGAGATACAGAAATTCATACACATAAGTTCACGTTTTCTGACACGTGAGGATACAAAGATGAAATCTCATATACTATAGTATATATATTTTTAGGAAGGAATACATAAATACGCAAAATTTAGGTATCTGCAAGAATATGGGAAAAAAATGAAAATGAACGAAATGTCTGTTGATACTTTTATTGATATGGGAATGTAAACGCGTACTAAAAACAGACACAAACAAGAAATTTACAGTAATCAACAAAAATCTCGTAAGCAATTTTTTTAATACAGATATATACACATAACGTTATATATAATGCAAAGGAATATATATGTGTGTGTGAGTAAGTAAGTATGCGTATATATATATATATATATATATATAAGGTTGAGGAGGGTATTGGATTTAACCAAACCCCGGAGGATACAGGTAATACCGAGTAAGTGCTGTATACCGATTAGTTTGCCCCGGTCGTTGAATGAACAGGATTGGGTATTATAAGTCGTGTATTAGCGTGTGTATATGTAAATATATAAAAAAACAAAAAGATAAAGAGAGCAAAGGTAAGGTTGAAGAATTTTATGGATAGAGCCTTACAGCTGTTTCTGGGAAGATCCAGTACTTCCCTTCATCGGAGACAGAAAGAATAAAGTAATCTATTATTATATCCATAGGCGGATATTTTTAGTATGAAGTGGTAAAGAGTGTGATGTGCTGAAAAAAGAGAGAACAGTACTTGAAGTGTAGTTTCATTCCAGTGGTAAATATCCGTGTAGAAATTCGTGCAAAGTAATCCTTGTGTGAATCAGCATTTAAGCTGGTCATATACAGCCAAAATATTCTACCTGTTTTATGGTCAAGCTGGCCAGATCCAGTTTCTCGTACCTACCATACAGTGCCAGTTCAAAAATAAACAATCTCATCATTGAAATTTCAAAGCTATAAGATAATGCAGGATAAATTCACACTGGAATGAAACTACACTTCAAGTACTGTTCTCTCTTTTTTCAGCACATCACACTCTTTACCACTTCATACTAAAAATATCCGCCTATGGATATAATAATAGATTACTTTATTTTTTCTGTCTCCGAAGAAGGGAAGTACTGGATCTTCCCAGAAACAGCTGTAAGGCTCTATCCATAAAATTCTTCAACCTTACCTTTGCTATCTTTATCTTTTTTTTTAATATATTTACACATATATATATATATATATATATATATATATATATATATATATATATATATATATATATAAGCGACTTTAGCTCATCAGCGTCACTCGGGCTCTTCATAGATTTCGTCACTGGGGTTCATCACATATTTCGCGTAAGACACAATCCTGCTTGAAAAATTTTCTCACGTTTTTCCGCAATATTTCTAGCCCCAACCGCCTTACTTTTTATATCTAACACTCTGTCTTTCTCCATTTCTAAATTAAGGGTAAAAATAAAGCAATCCTGCAAAACACAACTGATATTTACACAGCGGCGCACAGAATAAGAGCAATCAAATAACGACAGCGTAGTGCGCAACAAATATCAGCGATCTCACTGTCACCTGTACTCTTGACAAGAGATAACAGTTAGGCTTTTACACCTACCAGGCTCGTTCGTATTAGCTCGAGCTGCTGGATAATTTTTTCGTTCATTTAAGAATATTGCTGAACGGAAGCTTTTCATCGATTGGAATTTAAATCCTAATCTCTATAGAAATTTATTGCTTCAAGAAAACATTGAATTTGATTTACTTTTAATTGTTACGATTATAGATAACAGCTCGGGCTGTAACTTCCTAGCCCGAATCAGGCGCGTGTGAACGATGTCGAGAGAACGTCAGCTATGAATGACATTTTTTGACACAGGTCCCACTAAGACAAAATGCCAGACGCTGAACGAAAATGAATGAATTGCGACCAGGCTCAATAAAAGTAGCCCGAGTTATTGGCTACAATTATATACTTGAAGTCAGTGTTGGCAGAAATTAAATCAGCTTGGAAATACACGTTCAGTTTACTAAATTTATACTTGAGCTAAACCCGAACAGCCTGAGTGCCGTTACAGTCTGTCAGATACCGGCCATGATGAAATACCAAAAAGGTATTGAAAATACGTATTCGCCTTTATATATTTAATCCTTTATATTGAACACTCAATCTTTCATATATTCAATAAGACATATTCCATATATTCAATAAGACATATTCCATATATTCAATAAGACATTCAATACTTCATTTCATTGTACCATCCATTTTTATTTTATATATTATATATTCCATATTCTATATCCCACATTAATTTTACAAGAATATAAATAAAACATAAAAAACAGACAGAGTTGGAACTCTTTTAATAAAATAATATATTCCTATATACACGATCATACAAAAACCTCCTT
>NC_142937.1:67775011-67780011 GCF_046866305.1 Octopus bimaculoides | reverse complement strand
AGACAACATGGAGGAGATAAAAAGAAGAAGAAGAAGAAGAAGAAGAAGAAAAAGAAGAAGAAGAAAAAGAAGAGGAAGAAGAACAACAACAACAGCAACAACAACAACGACAACAAGAAGATCAGCAGCAGCAGCAGCAACACTAGCAACGACAGCAGCGGCATGCAGAGTTATTTGGTATCAGTTGGTACTTAGATCTTGCTTTTTCTTCGTTGTCCTCACGAACGAAACCCAACCAAAATGACAAAACGAAGCAAAAGCAAGTTCGGTAAACTAGTTTGGATTAAAATAAATTGGACGATTTAACTTGAGGGGAATGGTGGGGGCTTGGAAGGTGAATAATTCACTCAAATAAATGTTTTTTTCTTCTCTATATGTTATCCTTCACGTTTTCATCTTTGCTCCTGATATCGTTATGACTGCAAATACTACAGTTCAAGTAAGCTGCTACGACAGCAAAAACATAAATAACATGAGCAAGACTGTAACCAGCTCCACCACAATCAGTATCTCATCATGTTTACTAGCAACACCACTGAGAATGTTACCACTGCTGCAACTATGATAAACATCTCAGTTCCACTATTTTCTTGGTTTGAGGTAATTTTTCCTCAAGGAACGTTCGTATTTGGATGATGTCTTCATGAAAATGTAGCAGTCGATCAATGCTGAAATGCATTCATACCTTCATACATACGTACACACATATGTACATATACACATACATAGATGTGTATATGTATGTGTGTGTGTGTGTGTATATATATATGTATATGTATATCTATAAATGTATATATATATGTGCATATATATGTGTATATATATGTATCATATATCTTTATTTTATTACATACTCCGTATTTTGGATTCCATGTGAATATGCGAAACACGATAATTATAATTTATATTTATCTGGCTTTCATCATACAGTGTTTCTCTTTCTGTTTCTCTCTCTCACACACTCTCTCTCTCTCTTTCTTTCTCTCTCTCTCTCTCTCTCTCTTCATATATATATATATATATATATATATATATATATATATATATATATATATATATATATATATATATGTATATACAAACATAAACACACACACACTTATATATACATATAAATGTATGTATGTGTATATATCGTTATCGTAATCATGTCGCTAGCTTTAAAACAATCAATAAGAAACATTCAATATCTTTGGCCTATTTTGTATGGTGACTGAAGGAGGATAAAATTAAGTACAGCATAACGTGGACCGTAGTAAGGCACGCACAACCATACGATATAATTTCCAGTAGATGCCGTCCCTGCTCCGAGGAATCCCTGTCTATTATGAGAAGATCATTAATAGAATTTCTGAAAGCTTCTCTAGGTACAAATCCGCATATAAAAATACACTTTCGTACAATGCAGTGGGAATGAATTTGAGTAATTGTTAATATATTTTACTTTAAGGTATGGATGAATTAGGTTCACTTTTAACCTCCCCATTCTTATAAGGACCGAGTAGCTATTTAACTCGCTTTGTGATCGTGTGTGCACGAAACCACATGTGTGCGTATGCTTACATTTCACGGATGCTTCTATGAGCGAGTGTACACGCGCCATGCAGCTTGTGCGAGGGCGTTTATGCATCTATATTTGTTAATGGTTATTTTTAACACTTTTCTGTATTGCGTGTTCGTTTCCTTTTTGCGTGTTCGTTTCCTTTTTGCATCTGTGATTTTATTTTTGATCTATATAAATGAAGATATTTCCTTCGTTTTGCTGCACTTCTTTCTGCGAAATGAAAAGATACATTGCGGAACTACTATTTTCACGAGTTGTGTATATTTATCCTCCAATGAGACACATCACCAATGCCGGATGCCTCTGAACCAGTTGTTTAGTGTCCCACCCGTGAAGGAACGATGTTAGATGTGTCGAAACAATTGTCGTGATTGATAATAAATTCTCGTATGTTCTATCTTCCGTCTTTCATTTACCGTATATATATATATATATATATATATATATATATATATATATATATATATATTGTACATATATTATACGTATAAATATTCTGTATGTTGGTATTGTGTGTATGTGTGTGCGTGTTTGTGCATACATGTGTACGTGTGTGTGTGCATGCGTGTGAGCGTGCGTGTATGCATATACGCAGGCGCGCGTTTGTTTTATTATTTTGCCAGATTTTTATGTCGTTTGAAACTGTTGAAATATAAACGTTTCTCCAGGTAATGAACGTGAGAAAACGAAGCGATTCCTCATTAAAGAAATTTCAATTATCTATTTCACTCATAAAACAACCGTATAGATATTTGTTTAAAAGGGGGTGCACCAGCATGGCCGCAGTTAAATGATTAAAACAAATAAAAAAGAAAAGAAAAAAAGAAAAATTGTTGCTTTCAAATTTTGGCACAAGGCCAGCAATTTTGACGAGATTAATTTCCAATGTTCAACTGGTTCTTATTTTATCGACCACAAAAGAAAGAAAGGTAATTGAATTTGAAACCAGAACGTGCAAACAGCGGAAATGTCGCAAAGCAGTTAGCCCAGGAAGAGAACGTTTCTGCCAGCACGGCGTCGTAATAAAAAAAGACAAAGAAACATACACATTAAAATTAGTAAAATTCTATTCTACAATTATTACAAGGCTTGAAATTTGAACTCGAAACGTGAGCCGGAAGAAATGCCACTAAACCATCTGTCCGACGTGCTAACGGAATTGCTAACTCCCTGCCGTAAAAACAACAATAATTGTAATGGATTCAAAAGTTGCCACAAAGGCAGCAAATTTGGGGGAAAGGGATGAATCCATTACATCGGCCCCAGTATTCAACTGGTACATCTTTTCTTACAACGTTGCGGCCTCGGTCACTTGGGCCCATCGATCGGCTTTCGTTCCCTCTTGCTTTAGAGCACGCGCCCTAGCTCTGACAATGAAACCTTCATGTTTGGTGTTGAAGAATTGATTCAGAACCAATCTCGCTGCCAGCACATCGGTCGCTATGCCTCTACTGAGTGCCTCTTCGATTTTCCTAACTAGGTCTCCCTCTACTCTAGTCTTCTCTATCGCTGGTTCTTTGCTAATTCCTACAGGTTGTACTCTAATCGCCCGTTTTAGACAACCACCTACACCACCATCGGTTGTTGACGACAGTACCCACTCGTAAACTTTCAATGGATTAACTTGTTAAACCGGTCTCAGAAAACTTGATATGCCGAGAAGGACGTGTTCAGCTTTCAGTATCTGGGTCCCTGCCTATGGAGCCTATCAAGGTGAACCGTACGGATCACAAACTTGTGGTTTGTGTAGTTGACAAAATCAAATTGTGGAGAACCCATACTACTCTTATCTGCTGGATTACAAATTACCCTATCGAGATAAGATCTGGATGACCCGACACTGTTTTCCAATGTCCACACTGGAGTGTTCGGGAAATCCATTCTGAACCTGTTTGCCAACTGGAAACGACTGAGCAGGTTTGCGGAGCTTTCTCACCCCGCTTTCTTATCTGCTAACTCCACCCAATCCATAAGTGCATCCAAAATAACGTTCCAATCGCCCACTAGTACTAAAGAGCGAGACGTTCCTAGAAAGGCCTCCAGGCGTCTGAAGAACTCCGGATACCCCGCTCCAGTCGGTGCGTACACTGCAACCCGGTCGAAACTGAAACTGAAGAGCTTTTAACTGCGGCACAAGACCAAAGTCTTCCCACAAAAAAATCACCAGAAACCATCAGGAAGACATCATGAAAGTCATCGGAAAGATATCTGAAATACATACAGAAAGTAACTCTCGTGCAATATGGCGATTTTCTCTCTGATTTTTCTTTTTATTATAGTCTGGTTGCACCATTAGATTTTCATATCCTTCATTCTCTCTCACCCGCTTAATGATATCATCATGTGGATTTTTTTTATACCATCAGAAGTAATTTGCCTTCTCGTTATAATTAGAACTGCATGTTCATTTACCCGAAACTGCATATCAATATCCTCTCTTAATATCCTTCCTATCTAAATCAGGGAAGGAAGAGTCTTTGTTGTTCTGATATACAATGTGTGTTCATCTATATGTAGTAGGTAATATATTTTCAACTCGGTGTGGGTAAGGTCATATGCAAGCCTGTATTTTCTCAGTAAGGTTTTCGGAGAGGTTAACATTGTGACAAAAATTAATGGAGAGAGTGAGTCTCATTTATTGGCTAGAAGATTTAGGGCATTGAGAAAAAATATAAAAGTAAAAGAAATATGACTGTAGGGACATTTCAATTGAGTAACAAATGCCATTAATAAATAGTACTAGAAGCTTAGAGAAACACAATAAGATCAAGATAAGGATTCTATAATGGGAGGCAATTGAATTTGGTCTTGTGAAGGTCATTAAGTCATACATATTTATGCAAATGCTATCCAACCACATTTCCTTTTTGACACATCAACCTCCATAATTTACCTGAGCTGTTTTTCAAAGGTTATATCGAGCCAATATTCTTGTCCATGGCCGCTGTCTTTCATCGCAACCACTTTGGCTTATTATCAAGCCTCACCCCGTGTCCCAATGTCTAGACACTGAACAACTAATAAAAAACTGAAAACCACGTCACGTATCGGTCGGAGTTTCTTTAAAATGTTCCTTTGAGGGTATGCTCTTACTCTTTTACTTGTTTCTGTCATTTGACTGCGACCATGCTGGAGCACCGTTAAGAGCTCCTTCACTTTATTATTTTATTTTAAATTGTCGAGTAAAGTGGGAGAATTTCCTCCTGCTTTCATATATTTTTGGATAGTGTTCCATGTTCAAATCATTACTCCAACTCGTATTATTAGCAAAAATATTGTTATCATCTGCAAAATGAAAATTTCGAATATCACCAGAATTTCTATTTACGCTACAGATGTATAGGCTTGTGTTTTCTCTGTGTATTTGCCAAAATGATAATAATGTGTGTAACGCTTTCCAACTGCATCTGTGTTTAATTGTTAACAACTTATGTTG
>NC_142937.1:67752511-67772511 GCF_046866305.1 Octopus bimaculoides | reverse complement strand
TACGCACGCACACATTTACACTCACATGCACATACACACACGCAGACAGACAGGCAGACACAGACACAGACATATATATATATTGTATAGCAAGGTATATGACTGTTTGCACTATGTAATATAAAAGCGTTTCATCTATCTAAATGTCATGTCAGTGAGCATCTTCTTTAGGTACGAAATGCATATTAACATCGCCGTAGCTCTCACAATAGACAGTTCAGCGTATATATTCTTGAGAGAATTTCCAGTTTCTACTTTCTCAATCAATATGTTGTATGTTCTCTCAATCAGATATTTGTGTTTTTGAGATTCTATGTGCGTGTCAGTGCGCGTGTGAATGTGAGGAGTTACGTGTTTTTTTTTTGTATGTACCTAAGAGATGATTCAATGACGCTATGTACCCCAAATATTTAATTTATTTCTTTTCTTGTATATCCACACGACAACAATAAAGTTGTCTTCAAACTTAGAGAAAATCTGGCAACATTATTGATAGGCTGGTAACTGAAGAGAATTTTTAGAATGTCAGGCAGATTTTGTTGCTAGATTTATTTTGGTTCATTAGGATCTAGGTTCAAATCCTAACGAGATCATCTTGCCCTTTCATACCTTTTGATTTCGACAAAGTACCAGTCAAGTAATCAAGTATCGAATAACTCCTCCCCTCAAAATTGCTGGCCTTATCTTGTACCTAAATCAGAAACAATAAAATGCATGAATTGGCAGTATCGTTACAGCGTCAGATAAATTTGCGTTCTTTCTCACGGCTCTTTATGACCTAAGTTCAAATCGCGCGATAAACGTCTTTTCCTTTCATCTTTCTATGGGTTGAAAAATAAAGTAACCAGTCAAATAATTTGGACGATGGTATCAACTAAACTTTCCGCTCAAAATTATTGGGTTTTGTTTGTACCTAAATAACACATAAGGAACACACTGGCAGGCTCATTAGACGTCGGACGAAATACGTTGTGGTACTTCTTCCGTCTCTTTACCTTCCAAGTTCAAACCCTGTTACAGTGAAATGGCCATTCATCCTTCCGGCAGTGATAAAACAAATTTCCAGTTAAATAATGAGTATCGAGTGCGACATTCTTCTAAAAATTGCTGGAATTGTGATGAATTAGAAACATTAATTTGATATTTGTTTATGAATCATGAATAAACGGAAGGGTAGTGCAGTGGCTCTGATTCTTTTCCCAATTCTCGAGACACATGAGAGAAAGGGAGAAAAACTATTTTCAGACCGGAAATCTGGCTTGAATATTTTTAACACAGTGGGTTGGCTGTAGAATCAAATCTTTCTCGTTCATGATCGGTGACTATGTGCGCTTCCGAATAGTTTCTGTCTCCCAAATTCAAATCAATGGGCTTTGATAGAGCAAAAGCTCTTATTAGAAGATAATTGTAAGCGCTTAAAATATAATAGTTATTTCTGTGTGTATATATATATATATATATATATATATATATATATATATATATATATATATATATATATATATATATATATATATATATATGTGTGTGTGTGTGTGTGTGTGTGTGTGTGTGTGTGTGTGTGTGTGTGTGTGTGTGTATGTATGTATGTATATATATATGCATATATACATACATGCATACAAGCATATATATATATATGTATATAAATATATATATATGTAAATTTATATATATATGAATGTAGATATATATATATATATATATATATATATATATATATATATATATATATATATATATATATATATATATATATATATATATATATGTATATATATGCATGTATATATGCACGTGTTATCATTTTGTTCTATTCTACCAATCATGTTGATGCTGTTGTAAATGATTTTCTTTTAAGAGAGTTACAATTCATGACAAAGAAAGATAAAAATGATATATCCTTTACAATGTTTGCTTCTAGTTTATTTATTTGGAAATTTGCTTCTTATTTTCTAATTGCTGGCAATTTTTTTTTTATTCTGTTCTGTTTGCTAATTTGTTCGTTTGTTCGTTTCTTCCATTTTATTTTATTTCATAATTTTTTTTTGTACTGCTTGCTGTTTGTGTTTCTTACTTTACTTGACACGAAATAATAAAGAGCAGTCGGCACAATAAACGAATCGATTTGTCATTATTATTATTTTCTTAAATTAATAATTACTCATACACATTTCTATTAGATACACAGGCCTTATATATATTTTTACTCATTATGTTATTTTTTCTGCCACATTCTTTAAAACGATTAGTTAAAACCAGATTTTTTTCTTTGTCTTTCTTTCTTTCAAAATTGCTATTAGCTCGGACAAAAAATAATGGAGAACATTTGGGATGTAATTATAAACACAGAAGACTCGAAACACACACAAAAAATTAATAATCAAAGGAATGTAAGAACGTCAGAGTTCCACCTTTATTAGAAATTTGGTAAATTAATAACCAATTCTGTTTCTAATTTTTATTTAAGTTTTCAGTCTATTCATAGCTCATCTCAAGTTCTATTTTTCCATTCCTTTCTTCTTTCACTCTCATCTACTTTCTTTTGTATTTTTGTTTTATTATTGTTATTATTATTATTATTATTATTATTATTATTATTATTGGCTGCTGTGTTTTTTTTTTTTCATTTTTCGCAATTTTTACGTGTTTCTCTGAATTGAGATGTTCTCAATATTGGATTGTCAGTATGTCATTGGAAACTGTTTTAAATAGCAGTTCTAATAAAAGACATGATAATTGATGGAAGTGGAGTAGAATTTTCCAATCAATGCCTGGAAACTTCGTAAATATCGATTGTAATCTAATTTCTCGATGCGGAAGTAGTTGATCAATCAACGGCACAAATAACGCATCACCACCCCACCGTATTCTACTCCCACCACTCCGAAACAAAATGGTCGCTCGGACTTAACAGTGCTTCACGTCTTCCGTAATGGTGTTAACAAATTTCAACACACACATAAACACACATGCATACATATATATACAAGCATACACACACTCGCATATGTAAGTGAGTAGTATAAGATGTGGATTTAGGGAATCGCATGGCTATCACAATATGCCTGTCTTACGGATTCACGTAACAGTCTAAATGATAATCCAACATAGAGAAGTATAATGTAGAGTACCCATGGAAAAGAAATGCAGAAGATCCGATCAATGAAGTTATTTCATGTAAACTACATAAAATATAAAATCAGGAGGTATGAGAGGTGAATATATATTTATTTGATTACATAACCTCATTGAGGTCACAACCGTTTCGCAATCTTCTTTTTGTAGTATTAATTTCAGTGTGGAAGAAATTATGCTAACTGGTTTGCATTAACAATACAATTGTATATTCAAAAATAAATGCACATAAAGGAAGTTAGCTCAAGAGATCGCTAGAATATCATGATTTCAACAAAGTTTCAAATCTAAATATACACACAAAATTGTATCTTTACATATACAATATATGTGAGTCCGACACTGAGTAAAAATAAGAAACTGTTGTTTTTTATCAATTAAGGTGCGTGAAAGAAATCTAAGCAATTGACTATTTTCTATGTAAATGAAACTCAGGAGGAGATAAGAGGAAGTGAATGTAGATAAAGTAAATAAAAAAAATTAATGAGTACTTTCAGAAGTATACATATACAATGATATAAAAATAAATAATAATAACAATAGTAATAATAATAATAATAATAATAATAATAATAATAATAATAATAATAATAATAATAATAATAATAATAATGATATATGTACACGGAATATGTTCACAGTGACTTCGAAAGGTTAGCGTTCTCGCTCTCATCACAATTTAGGAGATAAGCAAGCCGAAATTTCGAAGTCATTGAAGCCATTTTCCATGTAAAAATTTAATAATTATGTACAATACTATTAAGTTTTGAGAAAGCCTTCAGTATAATGTTAAATTCTGCCCGTATATAACGTCATATAAAAAAATGTGTATATATATTTGTATATATTTGTATATATGTGTATACATACATACATACATATATATATATATATATATATATATAATTTCAAAGTAAGGTGATTAAAATCAAAATAAGCAACATGGATATCCAGAAGCAATGCAGTACGATCGTTACATGCAACTCCATTTAATTGAACAGTGTAACCACTATATCAATTTAAAATGCAGAGCAATCCTCAGCTGCAGAAGGACATAGTATTTAATTAAATTATAACAGATGGACACATTAGTAGAATAATACCTAAAATCTCCAAGAAGTTAAGGAGACAGACAAAGAACATGTTGTCTCCACTCCAACATAGAAGTTAAATAATAATAATAATAATAATAATAATAATAATAATAATAATAATAATAATAATAATAATAATAATAATAATAACTTCTAGATAGATAGATAGATAGATAGATCGATAGATAGATAGATAGATAGATAGATAGATAGATAGATAGATAGATAGATAGATAGATAGATAGATAGATAGATCCAGTGATCGAGGTGTAGGAACAAAGTTAGCTAATCCAGTAAATATAAAACAACAATTTCAGTGACAATAGTAGTTCATTCAGACGGAATGTTGTGGATAAGCTGAAGAAAAGTTCATTTTTTTATAATCCACGGTAGGTGATCAGGATTGCCGGGTGTGCGAATATGAATAAAATTAAAGGATACGTTATCGCAAGGATTTACATGCATGGAAGATTCAATCAGAATATATAGAGAGCACAGGATGAGAACAGTATATAAACGCTGGGAGAAATAAGCATTGAAAGAAGGAATTAAACAGGGAACAAGAAGAAAATATAAGGGAGTGAGACGAAGGAGGAATTTAATTATGGTTAGTTGCCTGATGGCATTCAAAGGGCTTTCTTGGCTGAATCACAAAAATGATCAGGGTAGTGGTATTAAAATCAATCAATCAGTCACTCACTCAATCAATCAATCAATCAGTCTATCTATCAATCTATCTATCTATCTATCTATCTATCTATCTATCTATCTATCTATCTATCTATCTATCTATCTATCTCGATATATATATATATATATATATATATATATATATATATATATATATATATATATATATATATATAGATGGGACAGGGTGGGGAATGATTTTTGTCAAGGGGGAGAATGAAAATATATAAGAAAATGAGAAAGAGAGGGGAAGAATTATGGCGGCTGCTGTAAGTTTTTTCAGTTGATGAATCTATATAGTGTGTGAGCAGCGTGATTACAATATGAAATGGTGAATATGTATGTTATCGAGGGAGGGGTGTAGGAGAGAGGCATTTGAAATAAAAAGAACGAACAAATTTTTAAATTGTAAGGACAAATACAGAGAGAAGTGTGTAACTGACTATAAAGTAATTAAATGATATATTGTTGATTTAATATACAGTGGTAGTGAGCGTGGATGAGAGGTAAACTTTACGAAGGTTAGGAGGGAAAACGCGCGATGGAGTTGTAAGTAATTGTATTTTGAGAATAGGTTTGAATGTTCCAAGCGTCAACATGTACATCCTTGCGCAATGTAACCTTCAATTTAATCAAGATATCATTTGACCTCAAGAGTAGCCGGCGGTATGCACTTTGCTAAGATTTTTACCCTCTTGTATATGTATATATATATATACATATATATATATAAGCGCTTGTGTATGCGTATGTGCATAACTATATAATGCCAATCAGCCATGACCGTTACTTGCAAGTGTGCATATGATGGAGTGTATCATATTTTGTTTAAATGTTTAAATGTTTTTGCTGCCTATATAGATGTGAGAAAATATAGATGCCTGCACGACTAAGCTACTCAATGAATTGTTTTGAATTCTCCAAAACACTAGCAAACTCTTTTAAAACGTTGACAAATTAAGAAACCTTGAAGATTAAAGAGTTTATGGCAATTTCCTTCAAAGAAAATATAGAATCCGTTTAGCTTAGTGATAAATTTTAAGTATTTCATCTGGAAAGGAACTGACTCTTTGTTAGAACTGAAAATTTGATTTGAAGTAAGGAAATGACGATTATTTCGAAGCATAAGGTTAATGTTCTGATTATGATATCTTTGTGGCTTTGTGTTTACTGGCTTTGAGTAGATGATCCATGCAGCAGAAAAGCATCTCAAGTCTGATAGAATTTATGACAAGATGAGATGATATTTTTCAAAAGCATGTTTTACGAACAACAGAAGAATATTAGATACGGGATGATCAAGATCAGGTTCGCTATATATCTCCCGAGTCACAGAACAGATTTATTTCAGATTATGAGGCAACGTATTTTATTGGGAATGAGATCTACATAGTATTTTCAAGTTATTGTGGATACAGACTTGGTCCACGTCGAGCAGATGACATTTCTGTAGAGATGTGACAAATCAAACTACGGCAGGTTTAAGGTACAAGAAACTTTCCCTAGGTTCGCCGAATTCAGCCATGCATATAAGTAAGAGATTATTGAGTTATTCGTATACAAATGAGAAGAATACGACAGTTTTCTAGAGGACTGCAGGATGCAAATACATATTATAAGTACCAGCATGGCAAAAATTTACAGAGGCACCGGAAAAAATACTAGAGCTGTGTCCAATTCCAATCTTCTCCTGCTAAAGCTGCCATATTTTCAAAGTGAGAGCTTACCGGAAGACATTAAATATATCAAAACAATTCGAAGGATTTGTATCTTGTTTTGTTCCAGCCCTAAACAATCAGATTTACTTTAAAATCACATAAGGTTCTTTTATTTCAAGGCATGTCATAAACGAGATGGTCTGACGAACTTCAAAGTATTAAACCTTTAACCTCTCAACTTACTTCTGTTAACATTACAAGATCATGATATGGCAAGACTATATATTGAATCAAGCATTCCTAAAGAAATTGATTTAGATAATATATGAAATTTTGTTGGTGTAAAAGCCAGAAAAGCCCATTTCATTTGCAGCTTAGGCTTATCGTTGCTTTACGTAAAGATTATTGTTATTTAGGCGTTCTGGTGGGAAAGGAATAAAGCATTTATGAAAGTTTGCAGAGGTTTAACCAGAGATACACCACCATGTTCAATTATGCTTTCATATTCATTCGCCAAAATCGGTCTCCTTTGTTCTTGTTTTATCATAACTACATTTTGCTATAAAAAGAGGAACAATTACAACTTTAAAATATACAATCTGTATTGAAAAGATTGAAGATTTAAGAGCCATGAAGCTAAAGAGCCAGTGCTAGATCTTAAGAAGAAAACTCTTCCATGGGTTTGGAGGGGGTAATCGAAAGGGAAGAGAGTGGTGGATGGCAAAACAACAGCTGATATTTTACAAAATTTCTTCTCTAAGGTTTGTGTACACACATGACGGAAACAGGGACTGAACTCTTTAACAGATTTCTTTACAATTTTAAAATCAATTTTTACTGATCGCTTATCAATGTCTTGGTGAGTTTTGCACCGTTTCTGTATATCTACAATGTCTTTCCATTGTGATGAGTCAAAGTTTAATATTGCCAGCGTCGGTTTAGAATTTCAACCTTGTGCAATCAACATGTTTTCTAAAATAGGATCACTATTTATATTTTGCCTCTTAAAAAAATAAAAGAATCTCGGATAATCGAAAATTACGCTCTCCAGTTCCTGCTGTTTCCTATTTTAGGAAGAAAACCTCATTTAGATAAAGATTGCTGCCAGAAGTTGGTTTCCATTTAGGCAGAAGTTATATTTCCAATAACTTTCGTAATTTTCCCCCACGAAAGAATGTATGAAATAAAGGGAAACTATACATAAATTTTGAGCTTGTATTTTGTTTTATAAAAGGAGTAAATATCGAAATGAATGACATTAATATTCTGAGTCCAGATGATGCTTCAGAAAGAATATCAATAAGGAAGCGATACGTAACGAGGTAAAATATCTTGTGAACTTGTGAAAGCATTAAACGCTGAGAAAGAGACGAAACTAAATCCCGTAATACCTTTTGTGCCGAGGTTCTATGTTGCAAGCGCTTAAACCATTCCATTACCATCTTGAAGAGATTACAACGGACAGCTGCAGTGTTGGTTGACATCTGTGCTTCGTCACCGATTTTATTTAGTTCATACATTATATTCATGATGAATGGTGTTCACAGGTATCACGGAAGCTGCCAACATTTCTCCGGAAACCGTTTAGCCTAACATAAATAGCACATGTATTCGATTGTCGATTTCTAACCAGAAATAGATGTAAGAGCAATAATGTAACTACATCGTTAAATGAGATTTTACTAATGCAATCGAATCAGGAATAAAAATGGATTATATGCAAAAGCAGAAAGGCTAGTCATCTCATTTGTCTTGGTGTAAACTGACACTGGATCGGACGAGACTGATTACTACACCATCACCAGATCATCTGAGAAGGAAAACGCCAATAACATTAAATAATGGTGAGGATGTAATGGAAGATACAAAGTAGACAAATGTTTTATCTCTGAATCGAGTACGTTTTTTTTCCTTTTTTACGTTTTATGTCAAGAAAAAGGGAGCGTGACCAAACACTTTTCAGTACTTCCCACAAAACCCGGATGTAATGTGATTGATGTGTAGCTTTAATTGTGGTAGGCAGATGACAGTTAGGCAGAAGACAGTAGAGAAGTTTTGCTAGATATTTGAAGTTGTTTGTGAAAAAGACTAGAACACAGATGTCAGTTAGAGGTTTTATATAAAACACAGAGTTAATCAGAGGCAGGTACGTATGAGAATCAAATGATACCTTACTCGAAGAAAGCACAAAAATTTATTCGCAGTTGTTAATATCTTGACAGGATACAAAATATACGTGGGTTGTGCGTTAGTGGTTAAAAATTCCCCAAATCAGTTAGGTAGTGTCTGGACATTTTTTTAAATCTTGTCCTTGCGTGTGTAATTCTGTTTGCTAGAAGAGCAATTTCGGTCCTATATATATTAACAATCTTCCACTTTGCTTTATATAAAGACACCGGTCATTTTGATGATGTAATAAATGGCTCGGAAAAGAGAGTGCCGTCTTTGATTTACTGTATCGGCCATAGGACGGATATTCCGTTATTATAAGGGATTATCACGGGTAGTATGAAAGTGATCATTTGTAAAGACTCAGAATGATTCTTTTGAAGTTTAAATTTGCTCAGGATCAGTGTTCAATATAAAATATGTCAGTCTAACCTTTTTGTTTTAATGGAAACATGGTGAATGACCCCTTCAAGTCACCGAAAAATAGACAGAGAATGAGGATTAGAGAGAGAGCAGAGTCTTTGAAACAGCTTGCTTGTGCAAGTGCAGTAAGTAAAAAATTCTGCATACCTTATGGTATGCAGGGGTCATCAAGAAAGAATGTGCAACACTTTGAGGCCTTTACAGCACACCGCCCCCACATCACTGATGTAAGGCCCGCACCTGCTAGTTCGATTTAATAGTATTCAACCTCAAGTCCATTTAAGGTTCCTCTCTTCTTCAAATAGGTTTCATTATACCATTTAGTTATATCCAATGGTTGCCTGGATCTATTTCAAGATTTTATTTGCATGGTGATGTTTGGCGTAGCCACCATCTCACTCTGGTTCCAGTACAACCCCTACCTTCACCTTCTATGGGAAGGCGTACTGCACTCTAACCAGCGTGTATTCAGACTTCTTGTAGTATCTCACCTTTGTCTTTCCTAACCTGACTGTATCTACCCCGTTGAAAGCAAATTAAAAACCTCGGCAGGTTTTTAATGTAAATAGCCAGAACAAATACTGAAATAATTCTTTCGGTTGCTCTACCATCTCTGTCAGTTTGCTGCCTTTTATGGGTCAGTAATCATCGGTACATTATTGATATATATATCTCCATTCCTAAATAACAGGTTTCTTGTCTAAAACGGTTCAACGTTTGATTTGCAGGTTCGTCTGGGTCATTAGCATGGCGGCTATCATTAACACCAAAGTTTGTAAAGAATAATTAGCGCGTGTGAAATTTGGCCAGAATCAGTTTCGTTGGAAAAACAGCGCTAAAGTATTATGAAACTGTAAAGTATTATTTAGATTCGTCTTACAAGGTGGAGAGCTGGCACAAAACCTAAGAAATATAGAAATAGTTCGTACACGTGGTATGGTGGTGCTTTGATGGCTAGTTACTGCAAAGGAGATATACATTTCTGGCTTAATCTGCCAGGATTAGAAGTTCCACTCTTAAATCGAGGAAGAAGGTAGAAAACGCATATACTATACATATTTCATTTTCATGTTCTTACTCGTTACATTTCTTACTCATATAGAAATCACTCGAAGATGACGTCCCTGTTATAATACAGCAAACTGTTTCTTGATAACAATAAGACATAAGTTAAAACGGTTCAGACAATGGATGATAATATCATGACTGATCTGATTCCATAGGTTGACCCTTGTATGCAAATATGGTAATTAATAAAACAATTCGCTAAAGAACTTCCGGCTATATGTTTCTTTAGGGGCTGTAAACCTGAATTGGTCTATAAACGTAATATAACTTCATGGAGTGAACTGTTCATGGTGTCAAGCAATAATAACGCATCGGTTGAATGCTATGCAATATGGCTTGACCGATTTTCACTGAATTTTTACATTCGTTTGCGCATACGCAGACTCACATGAACACATGACATAACACACAACCGCATGCATTAACACTCACACTTTCTCTCACATAAATGTCTATATCTATAAATGTGTTTGTGTGCCTATGTATGTACGTTCGTGTGTGTGTATGTGTATGTACGTGTGTACATTTATACATACACATGCATACATGCATACATACATACATACACATACATACATGCATACATACATACATACATACATACATATATATACGTACGTACATGCATACACACGTCTATCCTTTTGTTTGTATGCATATATGTATATATTTCCGTGGATCCTTTGTGTAAACGAATTGTTTAACAACATTCTTAATATGGAATCCTGTATTAAAACACATCTAGCTGTATCTCAGCTGGGTCATTTTTATAAAATTATCTTAAAACGCACCCCAACATACACATAAATGCATACACGTACATACACATACACACACACACACACACGCACGTACACATATGCACACGCAAACACACATTTATAGATATAGACATGTATTTGAGACGTAGTGTAAGTGTTCGTGGGTGCGCGGTTGTGTCTGATATCATGTGTTCATGTGAGTTTGCGTATGTATGTAATGTATTTATGTATGTATGCATGCATGCATGTACGTGTGAGCGTGTCCGCGAGAGTGAGTGTATTCTATACAATTATTTGCTTTAAAAAATAACTCAGATGTAGGTATATCAAATCCTACTCTCCGTAAATTCGTGATTTATTAAAATCATCACTGCCACTCGGGGGTGAGTTATAATAACAAAATTGCAATTAAGAAAAGTTACATGTCAGGAGGGGAGATATTAAGAATCGACGATTTATTAAAGTGTATATGCTGTCAAGGAAAGGGACAAAGTGTGTGTGTGTGTGTGTGCGCGTGCGCGCGAGCGTTCGTGTGCGTGCGCGCGCGCAGTGATCCCTCACGGGTGGGACACTGTACGACTGGTTGTGATGCGTCTCTCCGTGATTTTACAAGGGACACCTAGTTAAATAATCCCTGTTTCGATCGGTTTTAATACATCTTGTTGTTAGCGTCGTACGTTTTAGCCCTTGGGGAGGAATGGCCATTTCTCCTCGAGGGCTACATGTATGTATGTATGTATGTATGTATGTATGTATGTATGTATGTATGTGCGTATGTTGTATGTATGTATGTATGCATGTATGTATGCATGTATGTACGCGTGTGTGCATAACGATGAAATAATATCGTGTACAGTGTGAGTGAAGAAAGATAGACCGATAGAGATGTAGAGAGGGAGAATGAGAATGTAATGTGTGTGTGTATGTAAGAGAGAGAGAGGGAGAGAGAGAGAGGGAGAGAGAGAGAGAGAGAGAGAAAGAGAGAGAAAGAGAAAGAGAAAGAGAGAGAGAGTCAGCTTATTCTTTTCAAGACAACTTGGCGTGTTGTTTTACTGAAGTAAACAAACTCTGGAATAGTTTTGTTTATATAAATATACAAATTTCATTGTCACACGTAATTTATGCAGCTCAAATTTGAAGACGTGGCCACACATATAAACATGCATGCACAAACATAGACGTACACACACACATACACACACATACATACATACACACACAAACATACACACTCAGGCCTGCACGCACACACACGCATACACACACATGCACACACACAAACAAATACACACACACACACACGCACACACATATATTTATATATATATATATATAAAGTTTTAGGCATTCATACATCCTCATTAATTGTTATTTCTTGTTGAATAATTTGTGTGAGACAATAGAACCGTTATTTTATTCATTTTAAAATTTATTCCAGATTTTGTTTACTTCCAGTTTCTGTTTACCAACAGAAACTGCCATGTTGTTTTGATGAACACAAATTATGCAACAAGAAAGCGAACTTCTCACAGTGACCCGTGTTACAGTCATAAACATACGAATTCACACAAGCGCACAAGCCCTTACACACGCATACACTTATATAGACACTTACAGATATACTAAACTTTCTGAAGAAGAGGTTTGACACTGACTTCAAAACTTAGGCTTGTTGGTCTTTCTCCGATGAATGTTACTGGGTATTACCCAGAAATGCTTAAGCTTGCTTGCTTATCGATTAGCTTGTACGAGCCAAGGTTCTGTTTTTCCACTGACAAGAGAGCCCAGGCAAAGCAAGTGCACCGAGCAGCCCATGCTGATCCCCTTTTTCAAAACCGTGGGAATCATCTACATTCACTGAGGTTCCTTCGGCCGTGCGTTCAACAAAGAGTACTGAGTGGAGTTTAAAGGAGATCAGGCATAGTTTGAAGATTTGTAAGAGATCAGGTCCTAGGTTTTACACTCGGGTCAGTCCAAACTTCCATCCTTTTAACCAACACTTTGACAGCGATGGGTATCAAAGCTGTCCTCCATCCACCCTTTGGTTCAGACCTTGCTCCTTGTGATTTTTGGTTGTTCCACAAGCTGAAGGAGAACTCAGAGGCAGTAATTTTAGAGACGTTGAGAAAATGAAGACAAGGGCCCTGGGGACCTTAATTTTAAAGATTGCCATAAAGGCTTCGCGAAATGGCTGGAGCACTACAAGTTCAGTGAAATTAGAAGATGCTACGTTGAAAGAGGCTAGAGTTTTGTACTTCTTTATAGTTAATGTCTCTCCTATAAATGTCTCAAAACTTCTAGAATGCTCCCAGTACTCTCCAAAACGTATTGAGTAATTCTTCGATTTGTTGTTAGATTGTTTCTATTATAATTTGACAAGAAAACAAACATTACTATATATATATATAGTGTACATTTAAACACAAAAGAGATGTCCATAATAGGACATCTAGCCCGCTAGAAGGAGCAGTCAAACTCCAAACCACAATTAGGGATAATTTCGAAAGGGAATGAAAAATAAAAACATTTACCATCTATTTCCTGTACTGTGGTTTCAAGCTATTTTCAGCAAAATAAAATAATTTGCAAGGGCAGCTATCATCAGCAGGAAAGCCAAGATTTATTAATAATGATATAATGACTTTTTGGCTAATTTCTGGAAGAAAATCGGCATTTTTTGTATTTGCTGCCGATAAGAAAACCGCGCTTGCGCGGTAGATTTTGAAAAGCTATAACATAGCATGTTGTAAGTTATAAGCATGTTCTTTGTATTGCTTCGTGTTTATATGTTAATCTTGGCTTTCTTACTGATGATAGCTGGCCTAGCAAATTATTTTATTTTGCTGAAAATAGCTTGAAACCATGGTACAGGAAATAGATGGTAAATGTTTTTATTTTTCATTCCCTTTCGAAATTATCCCTAATTGTGGTTTGGAGTTTGATTGCTCCTTCTAGAGGATTAGATGTCCTATTATGGACATCTCTTCTGTATTTAAATGTACACTGTATGTATTTATATGAATAATATATATTCTATTGACTAGTTTTTTCTTCCCGCTAGACCACTGGTAGCAAGAAGAATTTCTAATATATATATATATATATATATATATATATATATATATATATATATATATATATATATATATATATATTGTGGCTTTGTGTGCGCGCGCGGAAGTGAATTCACACATGTATACATGACATCAAATTCAGACACGTCAATATATCGTAAATGCGTTATACCCTCTTTGGTACAATGAATGTTGTACCTTAAAAACTGCCAAGTTATAAAAAACATTGTAACACAAATTATAATTTTCTTTCAATGTTTACACAAAAGAAAGCGAGTTTTAAATAAGTTCCTAGGAGTAAATCAATAGAAAACAAAGTAATTATGCTGATGAGCTGTTTGGCAAGTATCTTATTTCGTCGACCTCCACATGGAAGCCGATGACACCCCTTGGAGCAATTTGAAATCAGAATATAAAAGACCAGGACCAAATGCAGCAAAGCATTATTTTCTTTCTATTCAGCCAACCGCCCGCCACCAGCGAAATATGTATCTATACATTTTATTGACTCTGTATATAGATGACCCTGGTGTATTTGAACTTAGACCATAAAGGCTAGTAAGAAATATGGGAATGCATTATGTCTGAGACTGTTACGATTCAACCAGCTCACCGCCCTCAAACTGATATATAAGATGTATATTATTTCTAAGTACTCCACAACATGACAGGAAACTGAGATCAGCGATCCGGGGTTGCAGAAATATCGAGAGATATCCCAGTGGGCCATTGAATTAAATCAAATTATTTTTAAAGCCTACAAAAAGTTTAGAGGTCTCTTGATTCTTTACACGATAAGGAAGATCTACAGGCATGTAAAAAAATTTCCAATGGCTCACATTTCAATGCAAAGTAATTATAATAGAGAGCCATGTTTTTTTTAAGATGAAATAGGTGAGCTAGGTAAGCGAAATCGAATGCACACCTAACATGCACACAAAATATAAACTGTGCCAGGAGACTAGTAGAGACTCCCCGCGTAGACCTGGAAAATATCAATCACAACAGAAGAGAAAACCACAACATAGAAACAGGGAAGTGAAAAGAGGCAAGGTACAGCAGATTACTTTCAGTAAAGTGAGAGTCTCTGAAAAGTAATTATCAGAACATCTTTTAGCAAATAGATTAGCAGACGCTATAGGTCCTTCATTGGTACTCTGAGCTCTGACCGATTTATTGGCAGGAACAACCATCTTATAGGTCCTGCATGGTCACTTAATGAATATGAAGAGATATTTGGAAAGAATATAAACTACACAAAACCAAAGCTCTGTGTTAGAGGAGCTATGTAATATGACTTGGTTTGCCCCAAAACAATTCTTGCTAACCGTTTTGAAAATTGAAACTGTCATCTTACGGCAAATTTTCCACTTATATATTTCTGTATATATATGCGTATGTGCGTATATATAGAGAGATAGATAGATATCCACATACATTTATACACACACACATATATATTCATGCATTTGTTTGTGGATATATGCACATATGCGTAAATGTGTTTGTATGTATGTGTTTGTCTGTGTGCATGTGTGCAGGTTAGACTCACAGCATTTGCGTAGATGGAACAAATATTTATGTGTGCATGTATATATATACATAGCAACAAATCTCAAATAATTTCGATATAATTTGATCCCACATTGCTGGATTTCAGTACATTCTGTTCCTAAGTTTCTGTACCTAAAAACTTCAACGTAGCTTCAACACTTATGACAACAATATTTTCAATGAAGCAATGTAGACATTCTCCATTAAATATTATTCTTCGTCCTATAGTGCGTCAGTGATATTTTCTACTGACGTGCGTGAAATATTAAATGTCAGATCAGTTTTGTGACAGTAAGCGCTGGCGGAATGAACTTCTAAAAATATACTCCAAATTTAGAGTGTTGATAGACTTAAATATTGTTTCCACGTTTCACCTTGAAATAATCTTTTCTTTACCTTGTCTCTTCCTATTTCCATTTCCTATTATGATATGTGTACGATGACTGTACGTATGCATATGTCGGTATATACGTTCATGCGTATGTATGTAGAGCTGTACGTGTGTAGTTATGTATATATGTATACACGTGTGCGTTTGTGTGTATATCATCCGATTATACACACGCATAATCGCACTCACGTACGCAGCACGTACCCACCTGCACACAGAGACACAAATACAGACATATGGAAAGACGGAGGAAGGCAGAGATTTATATATATATATATATATATATATATATATATATATGCACACATACATACATATATTTATATATGTATACACACACTCACACACACACACATACATACACACACTCATACACACACTCATACAAACACACATACATACAGAGAGATTGTGACAGGGGAGGGAGAATGTTGCACTCATAGATACAAAGAAGGCAGGTTAACATTCTGTGTATGCCTGGTTGCGTGTGTATGTGTGCGCTTGTGTGCGTGTGTGTGCGTTTTGGCGCACGTGCCTGTGTGTGTGTGTCTTAGTGCATGCATATACGCGCACGTGCGTGTGCTCTTTTAGCAAGAAAATGTTAGACTGCACCTATGACATATGTATTCACCTAAGGCCAGTACGACCGATACGATTAATTCAGCTTGAATTTCAATCGATTGCGATCAGGTAGGATTGAGTTACGTATTTCAGACAGGACTTAAAAGGTGTTACTATGCGAATGAGCAGTGATTGAAGAAGATGTAGTCGTTTTGCGAAGATTTCTGCGTAGTTTGTACTCGGCTGGTTATTTTGGTATACAAATTGTTTTGTAGTAACTAGATGAAGTTTGTAAAATAGGAAACGTGTGTCTTGGAACATTTATAAATGGGAATTTCAGGCAGGAAAAAGGCGAACATGACTGCTACAAAAAAGGAGAATATGTCAAGAATACAAACGGTAAAGACTCGCTTCAGTTATGAATGAGCATGGGATTGCACTTAGAAATTTCGCCAGCGAAGCACAACTTCAGGCAAGGTTGATTATGGAATACCAGTAGTCACCCATGCATTCCAGCCTTCTCTCGCTCTCCACGCCACCAAAGTTATTCAAGGAAAAGGCAGAAGTCAGTACAGCATGGCATCAGTGACGTTGCAACTCTTTTCTACAGCTGAGTAAACTGGGTCAACGTGAAATAAAGAGTCTTGCTCAAGGACACAGCACACAGCCCGGTTCGGGAATCGAACTCGCAACCTTATGATTGTGAGCCCGATGCTCTAACTACTAAGCCATGCTCCTTCACGTGAAGAATTTAAACAACATAACAATTGTATTTTGAATTTCTCTTCGTTTCTTTTAGAGAAGCATTGTCATCTGTTGGTATTGATACATCGATTAGAAAGTATTTTTTTTCTTAATAGTCTCTCACAACTATATCAAGCCTATTGACCTTAATTTTTTTATCTGTGTGTATTAGCACATCCCAGAGTTTGGTTGCTTTCTCATTTTTGTGACCTTTTCTGGCGTGTGCCTTTACAATCATTTTTCTTTTGTTATTCCATAGTGTTGGCATAGCGTCCAATGTATATAAGTCCCAACTCTATTGTGTCTGCGAATATATTCCGTGTTAGCCAGAACTGGGCAGCGAGAGACAACATGATTTATTGTTTCTTCTCCATCACCAGATATTCTGCAGTTAGCGTATTCCTTTTCATTATGTGTTTCTGGTAATTTTTGGTGGGAAGGCTTTCATCTTGTGCTACAGTTAAAAATCCTTCAGTGTCTGCCATGAGTCTTGAGCTTTTCAGCCATGTTGGGATTTTGCTTTGTCGATTTCTTTTCCTGTTTAGTTTAACCCAATGTTTGCCATGTAGGAGCTTTTCCTGCCATCGTTTTATCGTGATTAGTTGCTGTTCCAGTTTTAGTTTGGATTTCAGTGGTTTTACAACTTATCATCATCATCATCATCATCATCATCATCATCATCATCATCATCATCATCATTATTATTATTATTATTACTATTATTATTGTTGTTGTTATTATTATTATTATTATTATTGTTCAGTAGTTTTATTTTTATAACGTGCTTTCACTTCACTACCGAGCGCAGCTCTGTGCGCCTTGGGTATGTGCTGTGGTTTGCTGTGGTGCTACTGAATGAGAGACAGTGCATCCCATCAAAGTGACACTGGGGTACAAATATACGAAACTTACTATACGTCTGATTAGGGTACACCAGGCACATGCATCACAACCACACGTGCGCGACATGGTGATTTCATATCAAGATAAACTCAAAAAGTCCCTGAATGAAGGTTGTTTAAGGACGTTGAACGAAACGCCCACGTTACCAGATGTGAATTAGTTAAACCCCTAAAGAATTCCTCTCAACACATGGCTATGATGCTCCCACAATACATCTGCTTGTGATCAGAGGTGCATATATCGTCAGCCACTTATGGATATGCTCAACTGGTTAAGATCAAACAACTAACAAGCAAATGTGTGGTATTGAGCAGAATATTTGCTGTAGCCCCTGTTTTACACCAAGACAAAACATGTAGATGATAACACTTTCTATCAGTTAAGATGATCACCACTATTATTTTTATTATTATTATTTTTATTATTATTATTATTATTATTATTATTATTATTATTATTATTATTATTATTATTCAGTAGTTTTATTTTTATAACGTGCTTTCACTTCACTACCGAGCGCAGCTCTGTGCGCCTTGGGTATGTGCTGTGGTTTGCTGTGGTGCTCTTATGTTTACTGTATTGAAAGTGTTTTGCGTAGAATGTGTGCAGTACCCAGTAGTGCAATTTTCTGTATGTTATATATATTTGTAAGTCCTGGTGTTTTTGTTATGTATTTGTCTGAATATTTTTTTATTATACCTAAGGCACCTACTATGATAGGAATTGTTTCTGTTTTTAGATTCCACATTCGAGTTATCTCTATTTCCAGGTCTTTGTATTTTGAAAGTTTTTCCATTTCTTTTAGAGAAACGTTGTCATCTGCTGGTATTGAAACATCAATTAGAAGGCATTTTTTTCCTTCATGATCTTTGACAACTATATCTGGTCTATTTGCCTTAATTTCTCTATCTGTGTGTATTGGCATATCCCAGAGTATGGTTGCTTTCTCGTTTTCTGTGACCTTTTCTGGCGTGTGTTTATACCATCTTTTTTCTGTTGCTATTCCATAATGTTGGCACAGCTTCCAGTGTATATAGGTCCCAGCTCTGTCGTGTCTGTGAATATATTCCTTCTTAGCCAGGACTGGGCAGCCAGAGATAATATGATTTATTGTTTCTTGTCGATCTCCACATATTCTACAGTTACTTGTTATATTTCTTTTCATTATGTGTTTTTGGTAATTTCTGGTGGGGAGGCTTTGGTCTCTGGTGGGGAGGCTTTGGTCTTATTGGTGGGGAGGCTTTGATCTCTGGTGGGGAGGCTTTGGTCTCTGGTGGGGAGGCTTTGGTCTCTGGTGGGGAGGCTTTGGTCTCTGGTGGGGAGGCTTTGGTCTCTGGTGGGGAGGCTTTGGTCTTATTATTATTATTTGGTCTTATTATTATTATTATTATTATTATTATTATTATTATTATTATTATTATTATTATTATTATTATTATTATTATCATTATTATTATTATTCTCGGGGAAAATCTGGGCGTCGATGAAGATCAACTAACTGGTGTGTTTCGGAAAACTTTCGGGCCTGACCCTATGGATAACTTCCAGAAATCCATTGCCTGGCAATGCTACCGTGGGGCGCTGCCTGTTCGGCATAAACTTTGCAGGCACGGAAGCGCTGTCAGTCGGGCTTGCCCGAGGTGCGTCCAGATCGATGAAACCGTTCTGCACACCTTAGTCCACTGCACGAGTATTGCTGACCTGTGGGTTTATGTCAAAACACCTGCTGTAGGGCGGATCCCGCTATTAGCTGAATCCCTTGTGAGGATTGC
>NC_142937.1:67747511-67750011 GCF_046866305.1 Octopus bimaculoides | reverse complement strand
TTTCTTCTGCTCTGGAGAATGAGGCAGGCAGAAGGCGACTGTTAGCCAGAGAGAGAGAGACAGACAAAGGCGAAGAACAGCCAGTCTCACTCAGGAAAAATTGGACGCAAGAAGATTAAAAAGTAGATTAAAAAGTATATTTTTAAATCAATCACAAGAAATGAGACAAGAGAGAAGAGAACATGATGCCAGACGACAGGCTTGAAGCCGTCAAAATGAAAAGGAGAATCTCATTGCACAAAGCAGAGATATCCAAAGACAGAGAGCAGCACAAAAGCGCCAAGATGAAACAGAACAGCAAATAACAGTGAGGAAGAGCATGCAGCAGAGTGAAGAGAAGATCTAAGAATGAGAGTTTCGCAGAGGCGACAAGTTGAAACGGAATAGCAAGCATCACAAAGGAAAGAAATCGAAAGAGCGAGAACATCGCAAAAGCGCCAAGGTGAAAAGGGAGAGCAAGCAGCATAGAGGAGAGAGGGTCTAAGAGATAAAGAGAGAGGGGGGAGAGAGCGAAGGAGGGAGCGAGGGAGGGAACGAGGGAAGGAGCGAGGGAGGGAGCGAGGGAGATAGAGACTAAGACTAGTGAATGAAACTGACGGAGAAGCAAATGTTCGCAGTGAGCAAATGAGGTGAAGAATGAAGGAATTAAAACTGAAACGGAAAAACGAAGAAGTAAAAGAAGGCAGCGGAATGCGAACACCATGAGAGTTGTGCGAAAAGTTGGAAATCATTTATATTAAGTAAATTATCATACTTATAATGAAGAGAATATTCAGGTTTATAACTGTGGTGGCATGAACACATTGTGTCAGACCCAAACATTTTGCTTCAGAGTGACCATCAGACGGATGACTTAAAAGTTGCTGCCATAAAGGGTAAGTCCTGCCTCCAATTAGAAGAGAATTTCCTTCATACTTACGATCTCTGTTGTCAGACCCTCAACATCCACATTATGTTAACTTCAAAGAAAACATAAGGTCATACAACTGTGGTCTATCTTTCACATCTATGGGTGCCCACATTGATGACCCACAAGGACGAGGTCTTTTCTGCTTCAGAGTGCATGGCTAAGTTCATCCCAGGACATTGTACATGCATCCTGTTGAGGGCCAACAGAAACAATTTGCGCAACTGTATGTTGTTGACAACGTTCAAGCCACCACAGTGCGGGCTCCTTTTATCCCAGCCTTTGCAATGACTGTAAACAAATCACAAGGGCAGAACTTCAATAATGTTTGCATCATCCTACCAAGACCAGTATTCAGCCGTGGAAACTTTATGTTGCAGTGAGTAGAAGTAGAAGCAGGAATAATATTAAAATGTTGGTAAAGAACAATCCAAAACAAGGCGAACTCATTGGTGGTATGGTTTTTACTAGAAACATGGGGTTGAAACGGTTATTAAGATTAATGTTGTAGTCTTTTAATTTCATTTTCCGTATAATTCGCACGGGCACACCAGTCTATCTATAAATGACAGAGTTGATCTTATCGCTGATCAACTTGTTTAAATGAAATCCTTATTTGATTTTTCTTGAAAACAATTAAATTATTCTCCACTGTTTTATATGAGCCCAGTGTGTAATAAATGCACTGTCGTACCGATACTTACTTCATTTGAATAGTATAATTCAAAATTTAATTGTCCGTATGACATATCTCAGATACAAGTGTATTTAATAAAAAATATAGGGTTAAGTGAAAGTGAAAGTACTTTTCTTTCATTTAACTCTACTATATTGTAATGTATCATGGGATCCTTATAATTGTGATGGTATTATCTTTACAATACAGCATATACAATGTTGATTTCCATTTGTGATAATGGCAACGACACTAGAACTACGTGAATATACTCCAGATGGTCTCTTACGTTCATCAATGTCAAGTTGAAACTCCAAAGACTATGCAAACTTCAAAGGGTATGGAAAATTGCCTGAAACTCCTGAAATAGCTCTTCGTAAAGTTTGTGTATGAAGTCAAGTGCTGTACTTAGGACAATGGCGTTTCTATCATGAACCTATCTTTTTAAATCATTAACAAAATACAGCTTCAGAAACTACAGCTCTTCATTAGGAAAGAGCTGAAGAGGATCAAACTTATGTTAGATTCGCCCCTTTTACTTTATAAGTTAGCATAAATTTAGTGGTTGTGATCCAGCCCCTACTTGCCTTACTCCTTGGGATTTCAGCCTGCCCTGGCGCTGTTATAAGTTTTCATGGTATATCTGTACAGCTTGTTTAGCAGAAGTTTGTTAAAGACAAGGCCGTCAGAATCAGGTATCTCCAGTCATTTAGAACAGTCTGTCTAATGGCGCATTGTTTACGGAATGTGTCACGTTCCCTATCAGTCACAAGTTTGCGTTGATTTGCATTACTGGCAGCATTATCACGAAGTCTTTGTTAACGATGTTTATTTATTTCTGCTGCCTCAGAGTACATTGAATCTGGTAGCAGAAGACGTCGTAGGTGGGGTTCATCTTTTTTGTGGAATTATTGATG
>NC_142937.1:67715011-67745011 GCF_046866305.1 Octopus bimaculoides | reverse complement strand
TGATAATGATGATAATGATGACGATTTCTATGGTTATTTCACTGAATATGCATTCGTGTCGAGAATGACGCTGAGTACTACATCGCATATGATATTCCTCACAAATATACAAACGAAAAGGACTAAGTGTTTAAACAGTAAAAGGAGTTTGAAATAACGGAAGAGAAAGGTGGGAGGGAGGGAGAGTGAAGAAGACAGTGGGCGGAGAGAAAACCGGGACCATGGGAAATCAAAAAGAAAATGATGGAGGAAGATTGGAAACATTGCAAAGATAGAAGATTCGCCTCAAACATATTCGAAGCCAGCCGTCGTCGTCGGCTCACCAACGCAGGATATCTTTATTTATTTGCATTCATTTATTCGCTAATTCCATTTCTATAAAATTTTATCCATAATTTATTCATCTATTCATTCCCTGATTTATTTCGAAATTAGACAATATTCAAAACTAACGACATCCATCCTCGCATCAGACAAAATACTAATGCAAACGTCTAACGTTGTAGGTGGGTGACCTTACCATAAATGCTAACTACGCAATGCAAATTCAGCATCGTTTTAGATCTTCTCATCAAAATCCGAAATAGATTTATACATATCTACGTAATTCTATCGTCATTCCCAACAACACTACACCATTGCAAACAAACCGACTAGCCTTCCTGTTCTACTCTTGAAATTATTCAAATTCAAGTAAATATCAGTAGCTATTTAATCATTAAATTCATTCATGTTTAAAACAACACGGTAACTTTTACGTATGAATGAAGGAGTCGAACAGGGCGATGAAGATGGTGGTGGTGGTGGTGCTGCTGCTACTGCTGATAATGATGATGATGCAGATGCAAAGAAGGAGAAAGAAGATGGCGCCGACAGTAATGGTGATGGTAGTGGGACTCGTGATGATGATAATGATGATGATGACGACAACAACGACTATGAATTTGATGATGATGATGATCGTCTGATGTAGGATGAGGACGGTGGCGATGGTGGTGGTGGCGATGGTGGTGGTGGTGGTGGTGGTGGTTTTGGTGATAGTTGTGGTGATAGTTGTGATGATGGAGATGATGATTAAGGTGACGGTAGTGGAATTGGGGATGATAGTGATGATGGAGGACATGATGGTGATAGTGGTTAGGATGTTGCTTTTGATTTCTTAGATAAGCAGCGAGCGGCAAATCTCTAAAAGTTGTGTCTGGTTGCTGATTCAATCAACTCTTGTATGAAAAGCAACCTACCATTTAATTACGCTACAATGGGATTTGAACTTAAAATTATGTAATTCAATACTGCAGACAATCTAGTCCTCCCAACAGCGACCGCAAGATTTTAAAGTTTTAAATAATAATAATAATAATAATAATAATAATAATCCTTTCTACTAAAGGCACACGGCCTGAAATTTATGGAGAGGGGACTAGTCGATTATATCGACTTCAGTGTTTCACTGGTACTTATTTTATCGACTCGGAAAGGATGAAAGGCAAAGCCGACCTAGGCGGAATTGGAAATCAGAACGTAAAGACAGATGAAATTCCACTAAGCATTTTGCCCAGACACAAACACACATACATACATACATCCATACCTACATACATGCATAAATACATACATACATATATATATATATATATATATATATATATATATATATATCTCACCGGCTTGGAGGTAGTGAAGATGCTGGCTGGTGCGATTTTGTGGTTTGCTGGTAGGCTGAGAGAGATCCACCGGGCCGGGCCCCTAACTGGTTCCCCGATCTTAAAGGTGTAATGTGGATATGGAATGATGGAGCGGCTGGTGTGGTAGTGATGCTAGCTGGTGCGGTGATCTTCCTCACAGTACTTCATGATAGTAATATTTTGTGTGTATGTCACACCACGTGTTATCCCAATTGAGTGTCATAACTCTTACTTTGATATTGTTCATAGCTCGTGCTCTTGAAAATGCGACATAATTGGCCATGAGAAAATATCAGTTGAGGCAAATGTATTCCAACTGTTTCAAATGTTTGCCTTTAAGCCTTATTAACTGAATATGCAAGTCGAAGTGGAAACTGAAGTCTGTTTTGTGTGAATGGAATATTTGCATCACTTGGGCTGAGTTTAATTCTGGGAATTCGAACTGTACGACCTCTCTTGGAGCTTGTTACCAATGTTGCCTCTACACAATGTACATGAAGTCTTTGCCATTTCATGCGAGTTCCATTACATAATCCTTGACTGATCGAAAGATTTCTTAGCAGCGTTACAATATCCCCTACTTTTAAGTCGAGGCGATGAGAAGGCATACCAGATAAAGTGTGTGAGTTTATGAATTCAAATGGATAGTCCTGAACTTCCTCTTCATTATTGCAAGGCACTGAATCTGTGCTTAAATACGTTTTAAGTGCCGAAGAGAGTCCGAATTTTTAGGAGATAAAATTACTCGCTTTTCCGTTTCTTCTGGCGTGCAGTTGTTGAAAATTTCTGGGTACAAATGTGCCAATTAAAATGCAAAAGAACGAAATAATAAATGGATTTATGAATGAAAGTTTGGTAATTGCGTTTATTTCCATCACGCGACGTTTATTATTGCAAACATGTTTTAACTAACTTATACTATACACACAGACACAAATACATTCATATATATATATATATATATATATATATATATATATATATATATATATATATATATATATATATATGTCTCGAGCTGCTGCTGTAATTCAAAGGGGCCAGCCTTGTCCTTTTCTGTGTGAGGCTGAATGTCCCTGAGAATTACGTTAATGTTATGCATGTCTGTGGAGTACTGAGTCATTTCTTAATTAATTTCATGAAAAGTGAAACTGACAGTCAATATTTGCTGTGTCTATGTGTCTATGAATTTTTCTTGGGATTTATGTATCTGCTGTCTCTCTCACTTTCTCTCTTTCTCTTTCACGTCCTTTGTGTCACTCTTGTCTCTTGCATTTGATTTAACAATGTGTATATGTATCTATGTATCTACTTCTCATGCGATGTGATAAACATTAGAAACACAAAACGAACGCCGTAACCCACTCACTGACTCTCACTTTCTCTCTTTCTCTCTTTCTCTCTCACTTTCTCACTTTCTCTCTCTCTCTCTCTCTCTCTCTCTCTCTCTCTCTCTCTCTCTCTCTTCTCTTACTTCCTCTCTGTCCTCCTCTTTCTCTCGCTTTGTCATTTCAAAAAAGTGCGGCGCACACAACAGGTACGTACAAAAACAAAAAAAGTTAGCGTATTAATATTATTGATGATAATCTGGTGAGTTTATTTTAATGGTCTGTCAATGTATTCGGTGAGATTTTTTGTCATAGGTGTCGGGAAAACACTTGGCAAAAAATAGAAACGAAATTGGAGGAAGAAGAAAAATAATGATAATAGTCTTTTCTACAAGACCTACAATTGGGAGAGTCGGAACTAGAAGGTTATATCTATCGATTGAGCGGCTAGAAATTATTTCATCGATCCCAAAATGATAATAGTCGAAGTCGACCACGGCAGAATTCGAACATTAGAATGAAAGGTAAGAACAAATGTCGCAAAGAATTTTGTCCTGCTTTCTAATGATTCAACCAGCACTCCCGTAAATATATATATATATATATATGTGTGTGTGTGTGTGTGTGTGTGTGTGTGTGTGTGTGTGTGTGTGTGTGTGTGTGTGTGTGTGTGTGCGTGTGTGTGTGTGTGTGTGTGTGTGTGAATTCAATTTGGATATTATCTTTGTATCTTGCTTTAGAAAGCCCATCTACGGTTATCAGCTATCAGACAATTTTGCAATGAAAAGCGATCACATTATTGATGATACATGTAAATAATGAATATATGTCACTTTATGTGTCCACGTGTACTGTATAATCTTTTAAGTAAATAATAATTTTTAATTTTAACTCTGCATATGATATTGATTATGGAATTATATATATATATATATATACATATATATATATATATATATATATATATATATATATATATATATATATATATATATATATATATATATATATATACATACACACATATATATATATACACATGTATACACATATCCATATCATATATGCATAGACATACACACACACACACATATATATAAGTACGTAGAATATAGAGGAATGGAAAGTGATTTCTCGTTTCTTAATCATTCTACTTAATTCTAATTTACTAGGTTTATTAATTGACTTATTTTTCCAATAAATCATTTCCAGATGGAAGGCATCTAAAAATTAACACTGAATAAAGATAGCATTATCAGACTGAACGCTTGTGGTGTGACTTCCTAAGGACCTTAGGTGAGATACTAGATGCTGGTTTCAATATTTTGGCACAAAGGTAGCAATTTCAGATGTGGCGAGTCTATTAAATCAACTCCAGTGTTTGACTGGTACTTATTTTATCGATCCTGAAAGGATGAGAGGCAAAGTAGACACCGGTGGCATTTAACATAAAGACAGACGTAATGATGCTAAGCATTCTGCCCGGCGTGTTAACAATATCAGGATTTTGTTGTGGTTAAGATTCTGTATCAATAGAATAGAATTACCTTAAGCCTCCTTTTGTATTTTCTCTATCGTAGGTACAAAACCAAATTCATTTCTGACCGAAATCTCATTACAATGAAACTATCAGTGCACAAATTCCGCTATATTCATAGTTCTAACATATTTTATACCCACAGACAAACAAACAAACAAACACGATTGAAAACAATACCTCCGCCTTCGCTAAGGTGGAGGTAATAATAATAATGGTAAGAGCATTCAGAGAGCGCAAACCTCCACCAAGGCAACACTAGCGTCCTCTCATCGATCAGACAGAGGCGACTTTTAAAATGAGAATATCTGAAATAAACTCGACTGCACTCACAAACGCGAATACTGAAAATGAACCCGACCGCTCTCAAAATTTAAATAAAAAACCGGAAAAATAATCCAGAATCCTTGTCCGGTACTGGATCGATCTCAAAATTCAATCAGTTTGTGCTAGTAACGAAGCCAAATATCCCTGAAAGTTTCATCCAAGATCCATTGAACGGTTCTTGAGATATCTTGTCCACGGACTAACAAACAAAGAAACACGACTGAAAACAATACCACCGCCTTTAGCGAAGGCGGAGGTAATAAATAATCATTCATAGTATTGCTGCAATAATTATTACAGTATTATAGTGGATATCTTTTGTCATCATTAATCATTATTTCCTTTTGCCATCTTGAATTGATCGATTATTTTAAAGTTTATTTATACTACAAGAGAACATATTAATATAGCATAACAGTGTAACAAAAGTATTTATAATATCTTTCACATTCTAAATATAATGTAGAGAAATACAATAACAACTTTGATCCTATTTCAATATAACAATATGAAGACAAAGTACGCAGTAAAGCCAAAGGATATCTTCTGTTTTGAAATATAGAAGTAGAATGAAAAATGCGCGTTAGCAAAATATAGATCAGTCACGTGATGAGCAGAAGACTATTTTTCCATTATTCTTTTTATGTTTGTCATTATTATTTTTGCTTTTCTTGTTTTATGAAGTGAATTGTTTGATTTTACAGTGATAAGAAACGTTTGGCTTTTCATTCCTAACTCAATACACCCAGATCTGCGTGCACACATGTTATGTGTATGTGTGTGTGTGTGCGTGTGTGTGTGTGTGTGTGTGTTTCATTCATTTTACTGTGGCCATGCTGGGAAAGCCTTAAAGGCTCTTAATTGAAGAAATCGGCCACAGGACTTATTCTTTGTAAGTCTGTCACTTTTGCCGAACCGCTAGATTTATTAAGACATAAACACACTAACGTAGTTGCCAATCGATAGCGGAGGGGGGAATACACACACACGTGCGCGCGCACAATCACACCCACAAGGATATATGTACATATATATATATATATATCTTCGTTAGGAGTGGCTGCGTGGTAAGTAGCTTGCTTACCAGCCACATACTTCCGGGTTCAGACCCACTGCGTGGCACCTTGGGCAAGTGTCTTCTACTATAGCCTCGGGCCGACCAAAGCCTTGTGAGTGGATTTGGCAGACGGAAACTGAAAAAAGTCTGTCGTATATATGTATATGTATGCCTGTGTGTTTGTGTCTGTGTTTCTCCCCACAACATCGCTTGACAACCGATGCTGGTGTGTTTACGTCCCCGTAACTTAGCGGTTCAGCAAAAGAGAACGATAGAATAAGTACTAGGCTTGCAAAGAATAAGTCCTGGGGTCGATTTGCTCGACTAAAGGTGGTGCTCCAGCATGGCCGCAGTAAAATGGCTGAAACAAGTAAAAGAGTAAAAGAGTATATATATATATATATATATATATATATATATACACTAGCGATGCAGTCTAGTGTTGCTAGGTGTTATGACCTACATCTATATTGTATTATCTGTTTCCTTCTTATGGGCAGAATCAGCACAGGTGATATCTAGTGAACTGGATTACTGGCATAACGAAAGTTATTGCAAGAAACTGCTTTCTGTTCTCAAGAATGATCACAATGTATGTATTATTTTATCATATAGAAAGGGGTTAATACGATTTTGCACAGAAATCACGCTTTCAACATTTTAGTTCCATCCTTCCCCATCCCCATCACAATTTCTCAATTTGTAATATTTTTACGAATTTTTTTTTTAATCTTTGCAGAAACACAAAGAGGTTAAGAATCTGAGAAATAAATATTTTGTTAAAGTTTAATTTTTCTTAAAGAAATACTAATATTAAGAATTATTAAAGAAATACTAATGCTCCTTCCCAAACTCGTCCACCCGCTTTCAGAAAGCTAAAACACTCTATGTTTCACGTTCGTCTGATGTTTCCTACATGCGTAGAACTGTACTCAAATAGTAGACGTGAAAAATACTAGAGCACCACCGGAAAACGTGATATACTAGAAACAGCAGATAAACGACATCATTTCTGAAGAAACTTCCGTGCTTTCCAAAGAGCTAAAAGTGAATCATTGGGAGTTTGTAGCTTTTTGAAAGTAGTGAGGTGATAGATGGGTGTTTGAGAAGGAGATATTAGTGTTTCTTTAAGAAAAAAATGAAGAAGAAACCTCATTAAGATTCGTAATCCCTATTTTTTCTCCATGGATTACCAAGGAAAAAGTTAGAATAAAGTAAAAAATGAAGAAATTGGGATGGGGGGTGGTGGAGAAAATTAAAATATTGAGAACGTGTTTTTAGGCGATATCTTAGTCTCTTGTATTGAAAACATAGGAATCGGAAGAACTTTACAAAAAAAAAAATCAGAGGGGCGCAAATGTCACCTCGGACGTGCTAGAAATAACAGGTAAACGACAGGATTTCTGGGAGAATTTCCTTTTGGATTTATATCGAAGATCAGGTTTTTTAAATACACTCATCACAAACACGAATTACAGAACAGAAAAAAGGTTATTTCAATTATATTTTAGCTTTAATTTTACGCGTGCACATAGGAAGAACTAACATAATTCGTACAGAAGTTTTACCTAGAGGGTGTATGTGTGTGTGTGTGTGTGTGCGTGCGTGTGTGTGTGTGTGTGTGTTTGTGTGTGTGTGTGTGTGTGTGTGTGTGTGTGTGTGTGTTGTGCCAAAAGAAGTTATTTTATGGCATTCTTTCTTTTGAAGCCGGAAAGTTGCCAACTCGATCATATGGTCGATCATATGACTGTTCGCTAATTTTCGTAAAAATTTATTATTTCTTAATTTTTTCAAGAGAGCAGAAATTGGAAGAGAAGAGAAAGGGAAAAGGCGTTATTTGTTTTGAAGTGAGAGTAGAAAATGCAAATGAGGAGAAAGTGAAAGATGAATATACGTGTATATGAAATGGATGTGTGTATGTGCGCGTGTGTGTGCATGTATTCGTGCGTGTGTGTGAGAGAGAGGGAAAGAAGGAGAGTGAGTGTGTGCTGTCATGTATCTATATTTTTGCATGTACGTGTAAATAAACACTTACTAGCTCTCTCTCTCCCTCTCTCTCCCTCTCTCTCACAAATATTATCTTTCATACACACGTACAGAAATGCATATACATGCATATGTTTGTATGTATGTGTGCGTGTATATGTGAGAGAAAAATTAGTAACTGCATTTCCTCATAACATTTAGAGAAATGAATGTCTTTTACACACTCATATAGAAAAGATGACGTCGTCGCCGACGTCGAGGTATAAAATGTCGTTTAGGATAGTTCAATTATAGAAAGATTATAATGTTAAATTTTTGTAATGCAAATATATAAACCAAAATAAAATTTATTTGCTTGACGAAAGATTATTGAATCTTTTGCTACCTCATACGTCAAAATCGGCAAATCAGTTTTCTAATTTCCGTAAATTTTTTCTATTTGTTTATGCTTTGAAGAGAGAAGAAACTGAAAGAGAAGAGAATGTGAAACTGTGACATTTACTCTGAAGTGAGAGCAGAAAGTGAAAGAGAAGAGAAAGTGAAATGTACATACATGTATATGAAATGAACGTGTGTATGCGTGTGTCTATGCGTGCGTGCGTGTTCGTAAGAGAAAGAGAAGGAGAGAAAAAGTGAGTAAGTGAAGATGTGTGTTCTCACACACACACACACACACACACACACACACACACACACACACACATAAAAACTCTCTTTTATACATACTAGGAGGCGTACCCGGCCTTGCCTGGTGCTGTTTGTTAAGTATGCCTGGTCAGCGTGGTCTACTACGAAGAAACTGAGGCGAGGCAGCGTCATGCAGATGTTGGGAATCGATTCTTCGGCAAATCTGCCCCTGCACTTTAAAGGAAGGCATTAAAGGCTCATCTCGTATGATGTTGGCGCCGAAGGGACTCATTTGGAACGCGCAGTTGTAGTCACGTATCCATTTGAGAAAGCCATGAGAACAATGAGACGCCCCTGTCAAAATATCAATCAAAAGGGGTGGAGGATCTTGTAGAAGAAGTACTGTAATCTTACCGCTGGAGCAGCACATGCCGGGAGTTTCTCCAGGCCATAATTGGCAGATTGTGGACATACAGCCTATTTGAACGTCAGGGTGATTACGGTAGTCAATTGTAGGATCGTAGTTGAATGCTGTCATTGACCAACGCGAGCAGCATAGCCTTGAGTAGGAACGTTGTGTAGCCCTTCGCTGAGATGTAGCCTCCAGTCATTGTTGTCTTTCCTCTGCAGTTTCCGTAGCGCGCGCAGCAGCAGTTGCTGCAGCATCTCTTGTAAGTTGATTTGCGCGTCGTACTGCAGTCTCTGAAGCTCGTGCAGCAGCAGTAGAGGAAGTATTTCTTGTTCGGCGTGAGGTACTTTGCTCGTTGCTCTGGGCGGCTTGTTGCACAGCAATACGTGCTAACCGATCACAACGCTGCTCTTCACTTTCTCTTCTTCGCGCTGAAGCCATCCTAAGTGCATTGAGAGAGTTCCTCCTTGCGGCGTCCTCGGCAGATACATTTGCACGCATACGTTTACTTTTCTTTGCAGCATTTGTTTGCCGACCTATATCGGATCTTTTGCGTTGAGGCATGGTGGATAATTTTCAGTTTACGCATTAGAAAAAGTCGCAAGGAAAAAGCGGTGAATGTGTAGCACCCCAAAAATAGTAATATGTAGTTGGCAAAAATGTTAATCAAACAGACCGAATTAAGGATTTTTTAATTTTGGGTTAGATTTGAAGCGGCTAGTTTAAATTCGAATTATATGAAAAAGAGCGCTCACATGAAAACAGAGGCAAATCGTAACTCGCAAATGAATACTGCTGGCAGTACTGTACCTGCAGTCCATAAGAGCTTGTCATAGCTGACAAAGTAAAGTATTGATTTTTTCCAGCTTGGTGTGTATCACGTTTTTTTTTGTTTTTGTTTTTTTGCTGGCTCAAGCCAAATCCTAGGCGAATTGAGAGTAGTTTATTTATGTTATGGCGGGGAATTTCGAGGAAAAAATTATAAGAAAAAGCGACGTAAGTCAAAGAGAGCACACGTCAAATTTGATGAAATTCGGTTGAAAATTGTAGGAGTAGAAGTGGTTCGCACAATACACACACACAGACAGACAACTTGCCTTTTAATATATATGATGGAATATGTCACTGACTGTCGTTCTGTCTATCTCTCACATTCCTTGTGTGTCTATCTCTTCCTGTATCCTCACCTTCCCACTCTCATTATGCCACATCTCCCTGAACCTAACACTTTTGCACCCCTCTCAGTTTATCATGTAATAGCCCAACCCCCGTAGTCGGTCCATTATCCATTTTTATTGAAATCCAATTAGCCTGTAATTGAACTGGATGTAAATTCAACAAAGTTTGAAGATTGGTTCACTGGCTTGGGCACCAAGACGGTAACAGACAGACGGACAGACAGACAGATAGAAATTGCCATTTATATATAAGATATATGTGACAGGCTTCTTTGAGTTTCCGTCTACCAAATCCACTCGCAAAGTTTTGGCCCGAGACGCCCAGGGTGCCACGCAATGGGAGTGAACACGGAACCATGTGTTTGAGATGCAAACTTCTTACCACATAGCCACGCCTGCGCTTATAAATATACATATATGTTTGTGTGTGTGTGTGTGTGTATGTGTGTGTGTGTGTGTGTGTGTGTGTGTGTGTGTCTGTGTATGTATATATCATATATATATATTATATATTATATATATATAGATACATAGATAGATAGAGAGAGAGAGAGAGATGTATATGATATATATACGCATTTATATTTGTATATGCACAACCACACATACACATACATACACACACACATATATATATATATATATATACATATACACACCCATATACCTTATGTAGGGATAATGCTGTAAGCTCAGTAATATATTGTTATATCCGGTTAAATTAAATTAATATGTAGCCGAATCTTTGCGAGTATTCTAAATGAACTGAAATGTACATTATGATATGTTAATATTCTATCATTCCTTATACATTATTAACTTCTACATTTCAACATATACATACATTATAATACATTATCTGAATAAATTCAAAGCTATGCGTATTCCTTTTTGCACGCGTATATAAACAGCTTTGAATTTCAACAGGCTTTATTAATCTTATATCCTGCCATGCATTAATAGACCATATATATGTTGGTTGGTTGGTTGGTTGGTTGGTTGGTTGGTTGGTTGTTTGGTTGGTTGGTTGGCTGGTTGGTGGGTTGGTTGGCTGGTTGGTCGGTTGGTTGGTTGGTTGGTTGGCTGGCTGTTTGGTTGGCTAATTGGTCGATTTTCTTCACAGTATCCTTTACACCAAACAGATTGGATGAGAAGAGTAATGAGAGATAACGAGCGCGCTGAATTAGTGCACAGACTAGATTTGAGGCAGGCAATGAGTAAAGGATCGCTATTTACACTGAGAGGGGAAGGAAACTTAGAAAAAGAGAAGAAAAGAGTAAATCACAAACTAATTATGGGAGGAGCTATACTAATGAAAATTTTGTTTTAATTAATTTTAATGTAATAAATATTTTTCTTTTGAAAATTAGCTTTCATTTCATCATTTTGTATAAGAACTAAGAAATTTGATAAAAACTAAACTATAATCATTGTATATATGCCATATTTCTTCGTACACGCAGGCGTGGCTCTTTAGATAGTTGTGCTTATGGCAGTTTACTGCGCAGGCTTAAGCGTGTAATTAAGAAGTTCGCATTGTAAACCCCGTGGTTTCAGATTCAGCGACACTGCACGGCAACTTCTGTAAGGATCATCAACTATAGTTGCGGGCTGACCAATGCCTTGTGAGTGTATTTGGTTGAAGGAAACTACGTGGAAAGCCGTTGCAGATATACATACATATATACCTCTATATGTACATATATATATGTATGTATGTATGTATGTATGTATGTACGTATGTATGTATGAGTGTGTGTGCATGCGCGCGCGTGCCCGTGTGCGCCTTTGCGGTGTGTTTATCCGTCACCGCTTGACAACATGTGTTGGTTTGTTTACGTCAAAGTGGTGTTCTAGCATGGTCGCATCTCACTGACTGAATCAAGTGAAAACACATTAAGGATAAGTTATAGAGATAAAAGATTATCCGTGGTGGCTATATTTCCAAACTTACCCGTCATATGAAAGGTAACACTCTAGTTTTTATTGTAATCTATATCATTAATTTCTAATAAATCTCGTTATTAGTTCTCTTATAATTACTCCAAACTCTTAACCGTTAAAACATTTCTACATTATATGTCAATAACCACTAAATGATATCACATTAATGAACCAAACTTGTTTATTAATATCGATCACATAAATGTTTAAACTATTTTAACCAATAATGACATCAATAGATTGAGATGAAAATACATAATAGCTGTAAACAAAAAATTACCTCATCTTTTATATATCCAATGTTAATTAATAGCAATTAACTGTCATCATTAAAAATAAATAGTAATGTTTGATTGATCTTGATGCTCAACGTATATATGCAGTTACATGGAAATATGCATATGACTATTGACAATACTATGATGTATCGGAGCTAAAACAATTTCTAACCTCACTTATGCATCTATCACACTTTATATACTTTCAAAATCTACAACTATTTTATTAATGGTTACGTCATTTCTTAATTTGCATGCGTATAGACTGATTTATCAAATGCACATTGTATTCGTATAAAAGCATTATTATAATAACTGCAATCACAGTAAAAACAATGCACGGTTTATTTATTTATTTGATTATATAATTTGTGGAGATATTTCATCCTGGTTTACATATTCTCATCATAAATATTTAATATCATTCAGAATGTATTCTCTTAAAATCGTTTTCTTTTATTTTTACAAGTCTTAGAATGTCTATTTGTTTATTTGCTTTTTGTTTTATATCACTGTCTTGCATCATTTTTTTCCCTTTCATTTGTACAATTAGATCTCTTAACATTAATTTAAATATTCTTGGGAGTTCTAAAATTTTAGTAATTAATATGATTAAAATATTTATACTGTCACTTTGCTATTATATTCCCGTTTGTTTAAACATTGTGTATGTAATCAGCTAACTTCTTTATGTCTCCTCCACATTGGTTGTGCTTTATAATATCTTATAATGATCTACGTATTTAAATGCATAAATATATGCCTGTACTAGTTTAAAATTGTTATTTTATATTGTTGTTTGTCCATTTAAGTTTCATACTGGTGAGTAATTTATTTCACTAAAAACTTAAATGATAAAAAAAAACACGATAGAAATCTGATATTTTGGCGAGTAACTACCCCATGATCTAAATATATACTAATCCAAAATCCTGATTGTCATCATCTTTTTCACAAGTACTCTAAATTTGAAACCATAAAGCAGAAATCATTTTGTATAATTTTTCTTTCGAATGGTACTGTATGTATACATTTAGATTTAGTACTTTTTAAAACATCCATGTGACATTTTTACTTTCAAAAATTTCGGTAATTTCTGTGCAATGACAAACTGGACAAGCTAACAGCAGTGGAAATACGTGAAAAGCGAAATCCTCAGAATTCAGATTTAGTGGTCAGGTACGTATGCGTAACAATACATATTGAGTGATAGGCGAAATCAGCGTCATCTATTTCAGACATTCATTTTCAACGGAAATGACTCTGAGATGTGTAACTACAATAAATAACGAAAGAAATATATGTATACAAAACAAAATGAATGCTGGTCTTTAAAAAGCAATAATTATAATAGAGTGTGAGCTAAATGAATAGACACTAAAAGTAATATGTACGGGATGTAATTAGTAAGAGATAGGAAATGTGAAGCGAAGTCAAAATGTTATTGAGAATGCAAGGTATTCATTTCGGAAAGTAGGTGGAAAATATATTAACCTCATTAAATATTAATAAGGAGGCCAGAATTAGGTCATGAAAAATTGTATATTGTCTTTTAATATATGAATTTCAAAATGGAAATTTATAAAAGTATTATCAGAGAGATTAAAAGCCTTTCAGATGTGGGTATTGGGATGATCTTTTAGAATATCCTGTACAAATCACAAAATTATTGAGAAATATTAATGACAAATTAAGATAATTTTATTAGATATTGTGAAAGAGAAATAAACTAAAGTATTTTTGACTTGTAATTAGAAAATATCAGGCAAGATGAGCAGCAAGAGAGGAAATGAAGCGAAGCATTACACGGATGTACATTATGAAAAATTGAACACGGTGGTGCTCCAGCATGACCGCAGCTACTTGGCTGAAACCCATAAATAAATAAATATGAAATATAGTGGAATGTATAAGTCCAGCACGAGAAGTATTCTAATGACAATACATATTAGAGGAACTGATGATGATGTAGTGCCTATGAAGGCACTTATTTACTTATCTCCGTTACATCTACAGGATGTGTTGATCTACTGAAAGAAAACACCACCATGGTTCTTTTCGAAAATAACAATGTCCACCCTGAATATTTTAAAAGATATTACCTACGTGCAGCTTCACAGTACGAAACGATAACATGTTTATTTCGAGGACTGGAAGGGCTGGTTGACAATACGAAAACTTACAAGGTAACGGCTTTAATGATGTGACTTATCAAGATTGATATTTAATACTGGAAATCCATGCATGTGAATATGAAACTTTGTTCTGAAATCAAGCTTGAGATATTTTTATTCGAATATTGCTTCTTTTTTGTCAATTGCGAGCTAAATTTGGAATATTACAATATCGCAATTGTCTTTAGCAATAAACACTTAGAAACATGCTACAAATGATGTCTGTACATTATGCAACTGAAATGGTTTAAATCATCTACAGTCATTGCCGACAACAACCTTCATTCGGTGAACACAAGAAAACATTTGAAAAGAAATACTGAACCAAAATCGAGGCCTTGCTTCTTACACCTTAAATAGATGTCACACGGATGACTAATCAATATGAAATAGTTTTTATAGGAGTGGCTGTGTGATAAGTAGCTTGCTTACCAACCACATGATTCTGGGTTCAGTCCCACTGCGTGGCACCTTGGGCAAGTGTCTTCTACTATAGCCTCGGGTCGACCGAAGCCTTGTGAGTGGATTTGGTAGACGGAAACTGAAAGAAGCCTGTCGTATATATGCATATATATATATATATATATATATATATATATATATATATATATATATATATATATATATATATATATATATATATATGTATATATGTATGTGTGTATGTGTGTATGTGTGTATGTTTGCGTGTCTGTGTTTGCCCCCCCCCCCGCCAACATTGCTTGACAACCGATGATGGTGTGTTTACGTCCCCGTAACTTAGCGGTTCGGCAATAGAGACCGATAGAATAAGTACTAGGCTTACAAAGAATAAGTCCTAGGGTCGATTTGCTCGACTAAAGGCGGTGGTCCAGCATGGCCGCAGTCAAATGACTGGAACAAGTAAAAGAGTAAAAGAGTAAAGTACTGGAAGAAGCTTCTGGGAAACCGTACTTCAAGCAAATATCTGGAATAAGTTTTGGCTCAATCAGTTCTCACTATTGCATCCACAGAAAGGATTGCCCTACAATAGAAGTAGAGGTTTTGCAGATGATGCAACTTTCTACATTCTAATTTCTATTGACATTCTTAATTTTGTTTACAGTAATTAAATCAACAACTAAAAGCAAAAAAAAAAAAAGAAGAATCAGTATAAAATATGCCAAGGTTTTGAAATGTGAACGAAGCTAACGCTTTCTGAGATTTTGGTCTTTTCCAAAATGAATTATGCTTTAGTAATCATTCTCAGTGATTTTCAACCAACATTTCTATTTTCAAAGGTACTGACAGATCTACTACCATCAACATATTTAGGGCCAATTCTTTATTTCAGAAAAGTATGACGAAACGCAAACTTACTCTAAATATGTGAATAGAGATTGAAGAAGTTAATTCTATTGAATAGTTAGCGATTTGATTATAAGAATTTCATAACTGTCTATCTAGAGATTTATTCGTATCTCTGTCTGTCTATCTGTTACTGTATCTCTTTTCCAAGGAATATTTTTATTGCTTTATTTCTCAATCAACCTCGATACTAAATTAATAGTATGACATGATGATTTTCCTAATATAAAATCAAACTAACGATTCTTTCTGTTTGCTATTGCAGGCCGTTCATTTTGCCTTTCATTAAAAATTATCAATTATGTTATACCATTTCGGAATGACTGGAATATGATGCGTGTAAAATGACCAGAATGCATAAGTATTCAACAGAACTCAACACATACAAAACACCAACATTTATCTCCCAATAAACATACACATTATACGCACACATATACACACACAGTCAAAATGTATTTCCGTGTTTATCAATCTAGGCATTTATTTAATGTGATTAGACAATGAATAATGAGTGTACTAATTACTTTTTCTTGTAGTCGATAACCATAGCAGCCATGAATCTTTAATTCTGTTATGATTCTTGAATTCTTCATTCTAATTATTTAATCAGACAGATTGAAGTTATGTATTTTCGTCTATTCAGCCTTGTCTCCCTCTTTGTCTCAAAATCGTTTAACTTGATTTACTTGACCCATCATGGACACCCATACAAAAGGAATGCACACATATCCTTGCACATAGATAAAAACACACATATGTATGCACACATGGCCTGTCTGTCTGTCTGTCTGCATTACTCTCTCTCTCTCTCTCTCTCTCTCTCTCTCTTTCCCTCCCTCTTTCGGTAAATATGTATACACACACACACACACACACACACACACACACACACACACACACGCATATATATATATATATATATATATATATATATATATATATATACATATCTAAACTTCTGCATCGCTATCTATCTCAGCTTCTTTTACATCTTTCTCTAAGCAATTCTTCTGACAGCTTTCTCCACAATATATCAAAAGTTGTTGACTCCAATCAATAGATTCTTCCGTTTAATCAAGCTAGGGTTTTTCAAAGCAATCTTTACTGCAACAAAGTCTGAAGTGGTTTTGCATGGCAGAGTGCAGCGCAAAAGTCGTAATTGAATCAAGGAAAATGTTTGGGAAAGTTTGCAAAATTTCAGTGGCAATTACTTTACAGGTTTTTTCATTCATTTAAAGCAAATGTTATATTTATTTCTATTCGTGTAATAAAGATTTTACTGTGAATATTAAGAGTTTATTTGTAATTTCTCAGATCACAATATTCGGTTAGCAATGTATTAGAATATGCGTAGATTGTGTATATGAACTATACATATACACAGACCTATACACACAAACACATACATGGATACATATATATGCATATATATATATACATATATAAATATATATATATATATATATATATATATATATATATATATATATATATATATATATATATATATATATATATATATATATATATATATACGTGTATATATACGTGTTTTTACACACTGAACTTTGTTAGACACTGGCTTCTTGATAAAATTCTTGCAAAAGAGTTTTATCCCTTTTTGAATTTATTTATCATATATATATATATATATATATATATATATATATATATATATATATATATACATAGATAGAAAAATAGATACGTAGATAGACAGACATTGATATAGATACATACATATACATATACATATAAAGCACAAACATATATAGGCACATTACTATATTGTTATATCATCTTATATATACATACATACAAATATATGAATATATATATACATATATGTATGTACATATATATTTATATATAGTTACACATATATACATACATATATATCATATACATATATACATATACCTATATATTTACATATAGATTTGTATCTGTATATATATATATATATATATATATATATATATATGGAGATATACATTTATATGTATATTATACATGTACACACACACACACACACACACACACACACACATATATATATATATATATATATATAAATATATATATATATATATATATATATATATATATATATATATATATATATATATATATATATATATATATATAATTTTGGCATGCACACAATTTACTCGAATTTTATGTCGATATGATGTACATTTACATACATGTAAACATGTAAATATGTATATACGTACATATGTATACACACATAAATTATATATGTTATATACAGGCATACTTACATATATAATACATATACATATATATATGTATATATACATATATGCATATGTATATATATACATATATGTATACGTACATATGTGTGAATATATACATATAAATACATATATATGTATGCAGCCTGGTTGTATGGTAAGAAGCTTGCGTCCCAACCACATGGTTCCGAGTTCAGTTCCACTGCGGGGCACTTTGGGCATGTGTCTTCTACTATTGACTCGGGTAGACCAAAACCTTGGGAGTGGATTTGGTAGACGCAAACAGAAAGAAGACCGTCGTATATATGTATATATTTGTGTGTGTGTGTGTGTGTCTGTGCTTGCCCTCACACCATCGCTTGACAACTCATGCTGGTGTGTTTCCCGTTCTAGCGGTTCGGCAAAAGAATAAGTACTAGGCTTACTAAGAATAAGTTGTGGGGTCGCTTTGTTCGACTAAAGGCGGTGCTCCAGTATGGCCGCAATCAAATGACTGAAACAAGTAAAGGAATAAATGAATATATGTATGTATATAATATAATAGTATATTATATTATATTATGTGTGTGTGTGTGTGTGTGTGTGTATACATACCTACAGAAATACATGCATACATGCATACATACATAAATAAATAAATACATACATACATACATACATACATACATACATACATACATACATACATATACACTGCACACATGTGATGGCAATATATGAACGGCTAGTATGTATTATTTTAACTTGAAAGAGTATTTACAACGAATCTCCACGATAAAAGAAATTATGATAAAGGTTATGACATCGATGAATCCATATACCTGTTTGTTTATTGAGGATGACATCGATTTATAGCGATTTAAAAGTATGTGTACGTGCTTATAGATACAAAGACACGTATACATACACGCAAATATATAACTCATTTTGTGTGTATATATTTGTGAGTTTGTACATCGATAGGTTTATCATAAATATTTGTTCTTTGTTATTATATATTTACAGCTTGGTACAGAACGGCTTCCTTAAACATATTCTATCTCACAATGATTTCTACCAACGTTACTATATATCTCTGTCTCTCTGTCTATCTATCTATCTATCTATCTATCTATATATCTATCTATCTATCTCTCTATCTATCTATCCATCTATCTATCTATCTATCTATCTATCTATCTATTTATCTATCTATCTATCTATCTATCTATTTATCTATCTATCTATCTATCTATCTATCTATCTATCTATCTATCTATCTATCTTTCATTTTACCTATCTATCATCTCTCTCTCTCTCTCTCTCTCTCTCTCTCTCTCTCTCTCTCTCTCTCTCTCTCTTTCCACTCACACATACGACACAAACGTGCGTATACACACACATATTTACATATATACATATATATATGTGCATAATTTTACATATATACAGACATAAAGATGGACTCGTACATATACACATATAAGCACATGTATATGTGTATATATATTTATATATATACTGTTACAGATAGACAAAGAGATGCATTTCACATAATCATTATTATATGGTTTCTTTATGAAAAGTAAATTTCATTCATGCGTCAAAATCTCTTTAAATCGCGGTTCTTTGATATTCAACATAGAAATTGTGATAGGAACAGTGATGTGATAAAAAATAATATTAATGACTGTGGTTCGATGAGGAATTTTGAAGTTCTGCAAGTGGTTGTAGCGAGAGTGGTGATGGTCATGGGCTGGAGTGGGGATATGGAAGAGGAGGATACAATGTGTATCGAACAATGTTATCAACGTCATCAGTATCATCAAATGAAAATTACAATGCATAAAACGTTACGCGATGGGAGAGGTAGGTCACAGTTCTGGTTCTGAAAACTTCACAAATCGTGAAGTGACTCGCGCGTCTTCAGACATATCATCACTGAGAGAAACATAAATATATATATATATATATATATATATATATATATATATATATATATATATATATATATATATATATATATATACAGAGAGAGAGAGAGAGAGATACACGCACATATAATATATATATATATTTATATACACATATATATATATATATATATATATACATATAATATATAAATATATATTTATATATATATATTTATATACATATATACATATACATATGTATATACATATATATATCTATATATATTCATATATGTGTGTGTGTGTGCGTAGTGTGTGTGTATAAGACAAATAAGAAAGTGGAGGGGATTTAAAATCGACAAACAACAGTCAGTAAACATTCCATTATATATGTTTATTAGATGGTAACAAACATGTGTTAAGTGGTACGAGTAACCGAATGAGATCAGCCAATATATACGTAAACATATATATATAGAAATGAATGAATAATAATAGATGAGTCCCTCCACGACTCTCATGCAGAAAATTACTTGTTTGGATGTATGTCTCTGATATAACTAAATAAAAGGCTACTCACATACCCATAGGTACTTCCCGTAGCCCATCTATTAGTAAGGATCAACTTGAATATTCATGCCTGAAATATTTTTTAATTCTTATATGGATATGTATATATGTATTCTTATAATTATTCGTATTCTTATTTTATTTTTTATTTTAGTCTTATGTTTTACTGGTCTTGTAATTTATAGATAGCCCTAACGGACCTGAACAGCGCCATTGTTTTTAAATGTTAGCTGACCAATTAAGCTACAGGATTGACTTTGACCACGCCCACTTTGCATAGGGCTATTGAGATTAGGTTTCGGTCAATAAGTAACAAATATTAACATCGTACTAAGGTTTGACCCAGTTTTTAATTTTCCATTAACAGGTTCAATTTAAGTTATTTCTACCAACTCCTTTTATAATGCTATGTCTATTAAATAGCGGCTAGCCTCTAGCTTCTGACCCCTGTAACATGGACCATACCATAAAACCCACCACATAACATACTACCTTCACTATTCCCCTCAGTATAATGGAAGCACGATGTAAACCGCAGCTTACGGATATATTTCCTGAGAGTGACTTTATTAATTTATCATAGGATGGAATACCATATATTATAATACTTTACAAGAAAGTTCCTAAATTTCCTTACCGTATCTATTACACTACTTTATTTTTGTTATTTTCACCTATTCTATTTTATCTTAGTTTTTTTACCCTACTCTATTACTCTAACTGAATTTCCCACATGTTACTTTATTAACATTTGTACTCTCTGAAGACGCCTTCAGGCTCAACCCTTATCTAATCTCTGTCCAATGTTTTTTCATCCCTGTATATCATTGACGTGATGAGGATGACTTGGGAGATTTCAAGACCTCAATGGTAGAAAGGCCCATAAGGAATTTTTATCTGTACTCTATTCTATTATTATTCATTTATACATACATACATATATATATATATATATATATATATATATATATATATATATATGTGTGTGTGTGTGTGTGTGTGTGTGTGTGTGTGTATGTATGTATATGCATGTATATATATATATATATATGCATACATGTATATATACATATATACATATAGATATATATATATATATATATATATATATATATATATATATATATATATATATATATATATATATATATATATATAAATGAAATATTCAAACACTATCGGCGTGTTCCACTGTTAGGCGGGAGAAAGATACAGACATAAACTAAGATACACTAAGATACATTAACGCATACCTGAAGAATATCTCTGCCCCTGTATGTCGTCACAAAAATGTATGTGTACTGACAGACACACACCGTCACACACATATACTTGTCACTCATCGGCGTAATGTATGTAACGAACGCGTGAACACACTCATATAGAAAATGTGACGTCATCGTCGTTAAGGTGGTGCTATAAAATTTCGTTTATGATAGGTTACTAAAAGAAAAATGACAATGTTACATTTTTGGAAAAACAAATATGTGAATGAAAATATACTTTAGTTGGTAGTCAAAAGCCTACTGAAGCCTTTGGTATCCCATGCATCAAAATCGGCAACTCGGTTTTGGAATGCATAAGGAAAATACGCACACACAAAGACACACACATACAAATGATCTTATATATATATATATATATATATATATATATATATATACATATATATATTATATTGTGTCTGAATTTCGCTTGCAAGATCCTTGGTGTTAAATCCTGTGTCTAAACATCTGTTAATGCATTTGTGTACAAATTCTGTCTTTAGCCTAATAGTTCGAAGAAACATGGTGTTTAATGCCTGTTCGCCTACGAATTTACCTAATCATATTAAACAAAGTTAGCAATTTGTCCCACACACAAGTATCTTAGTCGAGTGTTTAGTAAAGCAGAGTAGCGATGGTGGCGACGGTGGTGTGTCTTCTACATTTTAACTGTATATTTATTATTAAGTAGCGTTAAAAATTCGATTGTGAGAATAAATTCCCGTATTTTTCATGACGATGTGACATCTGGATTGTCGATTCGCTTTTAAAACCCATTTATTCGGAAACTGCCATGTTTACTTTATGAGTGTTGATAGAGTATCGATTACAATTAAAGCAAAAGTACTCTCCGTACTGATTACATATTCCTGACGTACGCACGCACACATACACACACATGTACGTATGGCTGTATGTATGGCAAGCAGCTTGCTTACCAGCCACATGGTTCCAGGTTCAGTCCCTCTACGTGGCACCTTGTGCAAGTGTCTTCTACTATAGCCTCGGGCCGACCAAAGCGTTGTGAATGGATTTGGTAGCGAGAAACTGAATGAAGCCTGTCGTATACATGCATATATATATACATACACACACATATATATATATATATATATATATATATATATATGTATGTATGTATGTATGTATGTATGTATGTGTGTGCATGTATGTATGTGCGTATGTATGTGCGTATGTATGTATGTATGTATGTATTATGTATGTATGTCACTGGGAGAGACTGAAAGAGCTACGTGCCTACTCTCTGGAGCGAAGATGGGAAAGGTATACAGTGATATATGTGTGGAAGATAATGGAGAAGCTGGCATCACAATTTGGAATTGAGAGTTATACCAGACCTCCAATTGGACGACACCGCACTGTTCCAAAAGTCGCAGATGTCTTATCTAAAGTCAGGACCATTTTTTGTATTAGCTTGAGATTCAAGGATCCACTGTTATTTAACTCGTTGCCAATACATGTCAGGGATCTCTATGGAGTGCGGGTAAATGTTTTTAAGAAACAACATGACCTCTTGCTATCCAAAATCCCCGATGAACCAATATCAAGGTACGAAACTCAAAAGAGGGCAGCGGTATCGAACTGCCTCCTTCACCAAAAGTCAGTCCCATAGTATTGGTCAATTAAGAGGTGATTACGCTGGCGGTGTTCCAGCATGGCCACAACCTCAGAGCTGAAACATATAAAAGAGTAGAAGAATCCTCTCCTGTTTCTCCATGTTCACTCTCTCTTTCTATGTGTGCGCGCGCGCACGTGTGTGTGCATGTGTGTGTGAGAGTGTGTGCGTGCGCGTGTGTGTGTGTGTATATATGTGTGTGTGTGTGCGTGTGTGTGTGTGTGTGAGTCTTTTACTCTTTTTCACTTTTCCTCTCTAAGCGATGTAAAGTCTTACTAAAGAAACGTACCGGTTAAGCAACCAACAGTTATCTCGGCTATTTTATAGAGAAACAGTACTGACCAGACTATAAAAATCATAAAAATTAAAATTGTTAGATCTTAAAAATACAATCAAGAACATTTTAAACTGCAGTTATTCAACATATCCACTACAGTTTTGTGAGAAAAATCTCCACCCTATTGTAAGTATCTATTGAATATTTCTAGGAGACACTTGGTTATATATTTAGACAAATGTTAATGTAATATATGTTATCAATTTGTGAGGTGAAATCCATTGGAACAACAAGAACACATTTGAATTTGACTAGGCTGTGGGATAAACTGCATTAAAATCGCTATTATTTGGATGCAATCCAAAACCCGAATGCAATGCAAATTCGCAGACTTTGTGCTATGAAGCCATTTAAGTATTAAATGAATACCATTCAGTTTAGAACGATCCAATATACATTGTAAATATTATTTAAAGTCACTCGTTGTAAGGATCAAAGGAAAGTGTGGCAAAGTGAGTGCGAGATAACAGAGCTATACTAAATGTGTAAGGTTTTTTACAAGCTTTATTTTAGATTCAAGCAACTCAGCCATTTCTTACACTCCTACAAAACGTATATAGGAATAAGAAAGAAAACTATATTATGCAAGAAGTTTCATTTTGAACTACTGAGAATTAAAAGAAGCTCTTTTCATGTTCTTTACAAGCGGCTCCATTAACAAAACCTAATGCAGAATTAAGTCAGAATTCTTTTTAATCCTTCGTAATGTTGCTAACGATTATCTATAAATATGGACGTGGAATATATTAATGTTTGAGCAGAGATTAAGCCGTATAAAAGGGATATCAAACATAAAATAAAATAATAATAATAATAATTTGCTGAAAGAGTGAGGATCGTTTACAGATATTTCTACTTCATAAATCAGTGTATTTTGGATATTTTGTAGTTTCTTGTTTGTTGCTTCAGATGAAAACTGATGATCATATTCTTAGCTTCGACAAACATACAGAGGTGGCAGTGATGCGTAGTGGTGGTGGCAATGGTTTAGGTATTGATGATGATGATGTTGTTGATGGTGGTGGTGGTGATGGTGATGGTGGTGGTGATGGTGATGGTGATGGTGATGGTGATGGTGGTGGTTGTAGTAGTGGTGGTCTTGGTAGTGTTCTTGGTGGTGGTGGTGATGGTGGTGTTGGTGGTGGTGTTGGCGGTGGTGGTGGTGGTGGTGGTGGTGGTGGTGGTGGTGGTGGTGGGAGAGGTGTGAAGTGTAGAATGAGTGAACACAAGAGAACTGGAACAGAAAATATCTTAAATTTCAATGTGTTGAATCCAGCTGTAAAAAAATGAGGTACAAAACAATCAAAATCCCAAAATAAGAGAATTTATAACAAAAAAAAAAAGAGAGAAAAAGAAACAGTAAAATAGTGAAGTAGAAGGTGACAGAAAGAAAGAGAGAATGACAAAGACAAAGATATAGAAAAGGAGAAGAAAAGTGAAAAGAAAAGAAGGGAGCGGTCTTTTTTTTTTTTGATGTCTAATTTTGAAATTACAAAGTATCAAATATCCTATTAAATACAATCAACCACAACAACAACAACAACACCCAAAACAGCATGGACTGAACGTGTGGATAACTGTTTCCCTATTTTAAATTAACCTTTCTTCTGACAGTAATTGGGGTTAATTAAGAATAGGGCCGAAATTGTAAGGCAACAAGCCGCAGAAGAAATTTATTTTTGATTATTGATTGTGGTCGCGCTAATGTTATTGCTCTTGTTGGCAATGTTTATCATTTTTGCTGTTGTTGTTGTTGTTGTTGTTGTTGTTGTTGTTGTTGTTGTTGTTGTTGTTGTTGTTGTTGTTGTTGTTGATGATGCTGTTTTTGTTGTTACTATAGTTGTTGATAGTTGCTGTTGTGATTATCATCATCATCATCCTCATCATCATCATCCTCATCATCATCATCATCATTATTATTATTATTATTATTATCATTATTATTATTATTATTATTATTATTATTATTATTATTTATAGAGTCTGTTTAATTTCGGAATTAAGCTTGGTTTCTATTTTCTGTTACTATTTCTATTTCTATTTACACACAACACACACACACACACACACACACACACATACATGAGCCCACTTGAATGATGATTAAAATCAAGTCGCTAATAAAAGCAACATATCAAGGAAATATATCTGTAGCAGAATAAAAGAGTGGATTAGATGTTTCATTATTCGTTATTCGCGTCCCTTCTGTTTGTATGTCTTTTAAAAATGAAAAATATAAAACATTTAAGTGCCAAATGTAATTTAAAAGTTATTTTTGTTCTTTCACTTCTAGTACTGTCCTCGTGGCTATTCTAATACCAATCGTCTCACTATTAGGCTTATATGTTTAACAAGGCCTCATCTTTGATTATATATTTTAATACATACATACATGCATACATTCATACATACATAATACATGCAAGCATGCATCCATGTATGCATACATACATACAGACAGACAGACAAACAAACATACGTCGGGCTCACAATCATGAAGTAGTGAGGTCGATTCCCCGACCGGGCTGTGTATTGTGCTCTTGAGCAAAACACGTTATCTCTTGTTGCTCTTGTTCATTCAGCTGTAGAAATGAGTTGCAACGTCACTGGTGCAAATCTGTATCGGTCTTTTCCTTTCCCTTGAATAACATCAGTGGTGTGGAGAGGGGAGGCTGGTAGACATGGACGACCGCTGGTCTTCCATAAACAACCTTGCTCGGACTTTGCCTCGGAGGGTAACTTTCTAGGTGCAATTCCATGGCCATTCATGACCGAAGGAGGTCTTTAACCAATACCTTTATATATATATATATGTATATATACACACACACATACATACATATGATATATGTGTATGATATATGTCTCAAAATTCAGCACTAGAAAGAATTTTAATGTACGGTCTGGTAGAAACTGTCAACTGCCAAACATACCACCACCTTCGAAATCACGAGCAAAACCATTCTATTGAACCATTCTGATATTTAGAGATCCTCAATTGTTCAACTGCCTACCCCAAGAAATCATAAATATAAAAGGGACATCTACATTGAAATATAAAACATTGGATAAACTTCTATTGAAGATATTAAACCAGCCAATCATTTAGGGATACACTCAGACATCAGCTACCCCAAACTCAATAATTTACCAACTTTCAACCATAAAGCGATAACAAAACTGGAACAAAATAAAAGCGGTGCTCCAGTATGACCTCACTCCTACAACTGACACCATTAGATGAATAGAAGAATAAATGATAATTACAAATATCCAAAATATTTGTTTTGTCATAGGCAGCCAAAATAGGTCTTCAACAACTTATCCCAAAATTATTTAACATCTTTGTTCTACGTAATTTTCATGATATTTATTGTCTCATCGTATTTCTTAGCTACCGAGAAATAAAATCTTTTGACGATTTTTCAAAAGCCAACGCTTATACGTATATGAACCAACCTGGAGGCGCCTAAAGATATTCGGTGTAAAATAATATTAAAATAGAGATTTATCTTTAGCGTAAGAAAGTAGTCTTCTTTTATGGTATCTACCTCACCAACGCATCAATCTGAACAAATAATCTACAATAGTTAAGTAACTTGGACCAATTGGACTTTCTCCTCATTATAAAATGATTGAAGGACACGATTGGTATTCCCACACAACGACTACGATGAAAATTCTTTTAGGGTTGAAGCGATAACATACGTTATGAAGCTAATGTTTCTTTGGTAAAGCAAAAACATATCTCTTTAAATATAATCTTTATGTATAATCACACGCACACACATATACACACATATACACGTGCGCATACACACATACATACCCATAAACACGCGCGCGATCACACACATATACGCGCGTGCAGGCGCGCACACACACACACATGCATATTCTTACATGCTTACGTATTTACATGTAAGCATAATACGTACACGCTCAGAGAAATGAACATATATGCTACCTAAGAAGAAGAATAATGTTGTCACACCTGTTATAATGTCATTCTGAAAAATGGAAAGGAGTTGATCTACAGAAAAATATCCAAATACCAGCGAAGAGATTTTGACAAATTTATATTCATACATCTCTGTGTGGGGGAGGGGTGTTTGTGCATGTAACAGAGTGAGCGAGAGAGGTAACACGTATTTATTTATAGGATTTCTATTTCACTAATTGTATATTTATGTTCAGAGGCAGGAGAATATGTCAGTCTTATTGGTTAACAACAGGGTTAATCATATTATGAAGAAAAGTGATAAAACACGAAGAGAAGCTTTGTAGCAAATTAACTGCCGTCTGATCATATGTGGTTGCATAACTAAGCAATTAGTTACCGTGTACAGAAGAAATAAAAGACCAAACGTGGAATATGGGATTACCGCCAGAAGGTAGGTAATCACAACAAAAATATTTTTAAAAGAGAACGTATAAATATGACAATCCCTCGTTATAGTTCCCTATCGTACAATGACCCACATCTGACGAGAACGTTCCAGAAAACTGGTATGAGAAACATCGTAGATAACTACCAATAACATGTCTAGACAAAATAAAATGATACGGGTATTTCCGCCGTTTTGGCTATAGCAATTATATCGTAGGAAACTAACTTATCTTTGAAAAATAATGAGATTAGTGTCAGTCTAATACCATTTCTGGTAACTTTCCAAAGCTTTTGTCCTCTTCTTTCGCAAAGTATTACATTTAGCTGCTGTATGCGTTGTACTGGTAATCTACATCCACTTGTCAATATTGTCTGTTAAAGTGAAACTGGCCAGGATGATTATATTGTAAAAGACACAGGCAGGAATGTACGCAGCTATGTAAACAGACACATAAGGACACAGACAGAGGCAGAGAGGCCCAGAGGCACAGAAGCACACGCATACAAGTACACACATATATATGAATTTTTATCTGCATATATAAAAGTATACGTATGTATATGTTTACACGTATATAGATACACTTCTATAAATATCTACATGTACTCTATATATACATATATATATATATATATATATATATATATATATATATATATATATATATATATGTAGGTATGCATATATGTTTCTATGCTCATACATACATGCATACATACTTCGATATTTAAACTAAACAACACAGGAGGTACAAAATTTAAGACTATCTTAGAACTGTAATTGAATGGGAAAGTGCTTTAGCATTCGGACCTTAATTCTAGCAAAATATTCTTTTCTACTCTAGGCACAAGGCCTGAGATTTTTGGGGAGGGAGCCAGTAATTAGGTCGACTTCAGTACACAACTGGTACATAATTTATCAACCCTGAAAGGATGAAAAGCGAAGTCGACCTCGGTGGAATTTGAACTCAGAACGAAATACGACTAAGCATTTCGCCCGGCGTACTATCGTTTCTACCAGCTCGCCGCCTTAATTCTAGCAAAATTTTTTAAGGGACTGAAAAAGAAGCAAGTGTCAGCGATAAAAATGATTGATCGGAGGGGTAGCTAAGAAAATCTAATAAATGAGAAACATGTCTTTGTCTTCTATGAAATTAGATTTCTGGAGGTAATTTCCTCGGCACAATTATCTAGAAAATAAATTTCATTGGGTTCAAATGATAAATAAAACAACGTACCCAAACACCATATTTTCGTCTTAACGACTTTATACATAAGGTACGATGGTGTTTTCGTCAATTATCGTAAAGGTAGTTGGTCGAACCACTAAAGCATCAGATACAATCTTTCTCTTTCAAAAATATGTTTTTCTTTCAAAATGAGTTTATGAGTCTAAATACTCCAGAGGGAATATTTGTTTATTAACAACTTTGATTAGGTGATTTGATTGTATTTTTTCAGTGATATATATATATATATATATACACTCGTAAATCGGTAGCTGCACATACACATGTACACACTTACATTAAGTGTGTGTATCTATTTTCGTGTTCAGTCTCTTCAGTAGACGCCATTGTTAATGATTTGTACATAGGAGAGACTCCACCACACATTGAGAAAGTTTCGTAGATTTAATCAATTCCAGTATAAACGTGGTTCCTATGTCATCAACCCTACAGTAAAGACAATTTTTAAAAGACTATTTCAATTTGAATTCAAAGCTTAAATGAACGTAAGACATTACAGTGAGTTACATAATCACCATCATAGACCGATATTCAATC
>NC_142937.1:67700011-67710011 GCF_046866305.1 Octopus bimaculoides | reverse complement strand
TAAAAAGCTACATCAGACACCATGATGCTGCTGCTAAGGTTTAGGTACAGGAGGTGGTCTAAGGCTTAGGTACAGGAGGTGAACCCAAAGGTGTCAGGTAATGCTGAGTAAGTGCTATGGAGAGACTATAGTTAAATCCATTATTTAGGCAGAATGGTATACATATAAGATTCCAATACCTTGTGAGTAAGTTCCAATAGTATTTCAAATTGGCCTAGGAAGGGTAAGCAAAATCCGACCTAGGAAGGGTAAGCAAATCCGACCTAGGAAGGGTAAGCAAAAACATTTTAGACAAAATAATATCAATCGTCAAAGAGAAATTAAATGTTAACCTATGGTCCCACACTGGTGAAGTTATTACATGGTTCCACCTTCTAAAATTCCAAAACTCATATTCCTTCCTACAATTCGACATAAATAATTACTATTCTTCTATTTCTCCTAAACTTCTAAATCAAGCTCTTCTTCTAGCTAGGAACCTTACTAACCTGACCCCACTAGGAATTAACATAATACTTAATGCCCGCAAAACCCTTATTTCTTTTGAAAACAAACTCTGGTGCCGGGACAATCATCATAGCAATAACCATAGCAACCTATTCGACATATCTATGGGATCATCTGATTCAGCTCAGGTCTGTGACTTAGTTGGACTTTATATACTTCACCAACTCCATATACATTTCCCTAACATCAAGAAATGCCTATACAAGGACGACGCCTTACTAGTTACCAAAATCATAAATAAACCCTCCTTAGAAAGAACTAGAAAGCATCTACATGAATCCTTTTCTAACCTAAACATTCGAAAACGCTCACAAAACTGCTAACTTTTCTGACGTAACTCTAAACTTATCAACCTCCCAATACTCCCCTTATCACAAACATAACCAATATCTTATATACCTTAACATCCACTCCAGTCACCACAAATCCACTTTCGATAACATAATCAAGGGCATCTCAACCTGATCCGACCTCTCTTCCACTGTGGAAATTTTCAATAATCACGCACCATATTACAATGAAGCACCCGCCGCTAGCGGTTTTTCCCAAGAAAAAGAACACATCCATAACACCAGGCTCAAACAATATATATCTCAAATTACATCTCAAACATACACCAACCATCGCAATCGCAACCAACCAAACTCACACTCGTCGATGGAACCCTGGAAGGTCTTACACCTAGGCAACCTAGAACCAACACAGATACATTTAACACTAGGTCAAAAACTAAAACAACTCAAACAGCTAACAACAACAGGCCTCGCCACCCACATACATTCTCCAAAAATATAGATAGTAATCCTCTAATAAGCAAAAACTCTCTCTTTACTATAACTCTAGTCATACGAACACTCAACATACACACAGCTGGAGCAGATACCCTTACATTAGACCACAACCAAACCCAACCTACTGACACTGCCCGAAACACCACCACAATTTCTACAACTCTTACAAATAGTACGATTAGTAACAACAATCGTAATAATAACAATGATGGTAGTGATAACGTTTAATAAAACTAACAATCTAGAATTTTCTACCCTCTTATCTAACCTCTCCTCTGACAATATTACCTCCTCCATTCCTGAACACATTCCCCAAAATTCACCGAATGGTAAATGCCGTCATCGAACGATCTGCCCGTTCGAAACCCATTGCAGAAAATATAATGTAATTTACAAATGCACTCTCCTTAATCTATTACACAACTCTGCAGTCATATACATAAGATCAACGAAAACTTTTAAGAAACGATATGCCGCTCACCTCCATTCTTTTAGATACGATAAACATAGTAAATCTACAACACTCGCCAACCACATATACCATCTCAAAAATACAAATATACCCCATACTCTATCATGGTCCATACTGGATTCAGGGCTTCGCTACCGAGGTCATTGCTCAACTTGCAAGCTTTGCCTGAAGGAGGCACTTCACATATTAAAGGACAACTCTCCAACACTGCTAAATAAACATAATGAGGCACTGAGCACATGCAACCACCACTTTTTCACACATTCAAATTCTACCACAAATCCAATAGCCTAAATGACCATACAGTACATTTCCACAATAACGCTTAGGTAATCCAGATAATCTTATAAATCTACATTTTAACTCCACATCCCTATCTAATTCCTCTTTCATACTCGAATATCACAACCACTTAATTATATTCGTGTGTATAGGCGTGCATACATATATGCATGTGTGTGTGGGTATGTATGCAAGGAATATATACCTGCGTGTGCAGGGGCGATGATACATACAGATACACGTATATGTGGGTGTACGTATGTAATATACATATGAGTACGTGTTGTATGTGTAGGTGTTGATATGTATAAATATCTATATAGATGCTTAATATATGCATGTGTATACATCTTCCTTCACATATATATATTCTTCTACTACTAAGAACTGACCTGTCCTCTAACCAACCTAACCTATATTCCCAAATTCTGCATCCCACCATTTTGCTACTCTTACCCTCTCTTTCTCCCCTCACTTAGGCTCTATCACTACATGCCTGACACTCCTTTACTCTTTACACTCTCACACCTCTCTCTTTCTATCACCCATTACCCCCATTACTTCTATCTGACACTCCTTTATTCTTTACCCTATCACCTCTTTACATGCTCATATCTTTCTCTCTCTATCAACCTCACCGCCCTATTCCTACTATCAATTTATCGTGACTGACCACTAACCAGTACACTTTCCCTCTCTTCATCTCTATATCATCTCTCTCCCCGCTTTTCTTTTTTCTTTTTTTCTTTCCATTATTCCTCTCTTCCTGTTTTCGATTTGGCCTTACAAATATATTCCCAACTTTTAAGTCACTTTAAATAAAACCCTCGATTCAATAACACTTCGTACAAACTCAATACTTGGAATGACCAATTTTAAATACTATTGGAACTTACTCACAAGGTATTGGAATCTTATATGTATACCATTCTGCCTAAATAATGGATCTACAGATGCAATATTCCAGCATATCTCACGTCTATTTTCATTCGACCACTTCACTCTCTATTTCATATCTTATCTAAAATAGGCATTGCTTATCCATTTTATCACACCGTCTCCGATGAAGGGATATATAAAATATCCCGGAAACAGCTGTAAGACATATTTATAAATGTTCTAAAATATTTCACAGCCTTGGATGTTTATCTCATTCTGAAAACTTATATATATATATATATATGTGTGTGTGTGTGTGTGTGTGTGTGTGTGTGTGAGTGCATTTTTCTGCATGCTTCCGTGCATATATCGCCGTTTTGTTTAAATGATAAATCATATACACTATGCACATCAGCATTGCATATTTTTGTGTATATACACATGTGCGAATATATACGATATACTTATGTATGTATATAAACTTACATATGTATATGCATACATATGTGTGGGTATCGAAGTTTCGGCCAGCTAAGCCATCATTAGACTGTGGTACAAATCTCAAATGCATCGCAGTCCGCTGATGGTTCTGCTGTAGGAATCCTCGAAATCACTGTCAACAATATTCTTATTAAAGAATAATAAATTTTTACTCTGCTATATGCATTGAGTAATCTTTCAATTTAACGTAGAGTTGTATTTATTATAGCATAACAACAAATATTTATATATATGTGTGTGTATATGAGTGTGTGTTTAGATAGATAGATAGATAGATAGATAGATAGATAGATAGATAGATAGATAGATAGATAGATAGATAGATAGATATAAACATACATACATACGGCGAGCTGGCAGAAACGTTAGCACGCCGGGCGAAATGCTTAGCGGTGTTTCGTCTGCCACTACGTTCTGAGTTCAAATTCCGCCGAGGTCGACTTTCCCTTTCATCCTTTCGGAGTCGATTAAATAAGTACCAGTTACACACTGGGGTCGATACAATCGACTTAATCCCTTTGTTTGTCCTTGTTTGTCCCCTCTGTGTGTAGCCCCTTGTGGGCAGTAAAGAAATAAGATATAAACATACATACATACAATTTTGATAAACTAGGCTTCTGAAAACAAGAGAGAGGAAAGCTGATTCGAAGATTACAGATCCACTCCATCACTGAAGCTGTAAAAGTCCGTAACGCTTTACAGAAATTTATTATTATTTAAGTATACATGAGCATGTGTAGACATGGAACTATATGCATGAGATTACAAACATAAAACTAAACATACAAATCTGCACATATACATACATACCTGCATACATACATACATACATACATACATACATACATACATACATACATACATATATACATGCATACATACATACGTAAATACAAAAATACCCTGTTGATGTTGAAATTCCAATGAAGGAACCTTGGGTCTATGTTAAAAACCGCCTCTTTCTCTATTGGAAATACATACACACATATGCATTCACACTTTCACACGTATGTATTTATCTATCAGTTTTGGGCTTTCAATAACAATAGAAATAATTGAGACTAACATCAATCATGGAATTAACAAAGCTGCAGTTATATTACAGAGAATGTGCACACTCTGATCTCCCAACACCATAAGCTTACACACCAGAATCCAGCTTTATAACAGAATAGTTCTAGCAACAGTTCTTTATGCTAGTGAGACATTGAAGAGTACCGTTAAAATACACAGAAAACTATACGTTTTCCATCACAGATGCTTGAGAAGGAATTCTGAAATCGTACTAGGAAGACTACGTAGCTAATAAAAATATTCTTAAGAGAACCAAATCGAGATTACTTAGCGAAATTTTCATGGAACAAAGATTGATACTAGCAGGTATCATACTCCGGTTATAAAACTACTCCATTCTCAAACAACTTTCAAATCGACACCACTGGAAAGTAAAAGAAAGTGAGGAAGACCGAAAAGTATATGGTGCAAGACAGATATGAGAAAGGTCAGTATCACATGGTGGTATGCAGAGAAAATAGCAGTCAAGAGAAACCCGTGGCTTCATCTTGCTGCCTAATGTGCTCAAGAGCGCAGTAGGAACTGATACTGATATATAAATGTATACTTATACGTATGTGTGTGTGTGTGTGTGTGTGCGTGCGTGCGCATGCGTGCGTGCGTGCGTGTGTGTGCGTGTGTGTGCATGCGTGTGTGTACATGCGTGCGTGCGTGCGTGCGTGTGTGTGTGCGTGTATGTGTGTGTGTATGTGTGTGTGTGTGTGTGTGTGTGTGTGTGTGTGTGTGTGTGTGTGTGTGAGTATTTATGGATGGATTGATGAATGGATGTATTTCTCTAAGTACGAGAAGAAAAGAGAATGGGAAATTGAAAGTGGTGCCGCAATCCTATAGAATGTGGAACGCATTTGAACTTGCAAAATGTTACTAACCACAAATAAGAACCGAAATCTATAGTATAGGCGTCGTCTGCCACGACATATTAAGAAGCCACGTATTTGTAAAGGGTTTGAAAGTGTTATTTTGTTAATGTTCAGGAATTACGTAATGCTACAACCCCGCGCCCACTCTACTGAATGTTCTATAATTGTGCCTTTATACCACTAAGTTAATAAGCCTTCCTTGGATGGGGAGGTCAACATCTCAGGTTGAAAGTAGTCATTTCATACCATTCTCCTAATGGTAGTTCATGTCAGTGACCAAGGAAGTCGGATTAAGTTGAGACACAAAAATTGAAGAGCTACATTTTCGTTGTCTTATCTCTTCTCGTGTGCTTATATATCACTAGACTTTCAAACGTTTATAGCAACTTTAGTAACCCTACAAAATACCTATATAATGAATTGTATGCATGTACTTCTCTTCAAACATATAGCTGCCTATATATGACTAAAAAACCTTTGTTTTTCTGTGTATATAGCCTGTTGCTGTACAAAAATTATTTTGCAAAATCTTCTAAACGCCTAGAGTCTTCGATGGTTCAACACAATGTCTAAAGACAAGACTGTATCAATATTGGCTTCCACTGTTAAACTATACAGTTATAAAGTTTTAACATTAAATCTTTCCAATTAATGGTTTTCAATCAATGCAGATGATGTGTGGATTCCGTATGCTATAATTTTCATTTTAGAATCGAATTAGTTTTCTGAACCATACGTATCATATCTTACTTTCTTTGCCACAATTTTTAAATCTCGTTTCCTTCTTACCCATTCTTCTCTGTTATCAGCTTTCCTTTTCGTTATTTCTTTATCATTTTCAGTTTCCTCTTTCCTTTTCCGTCTGAAATTTATTCCTCTTTATTCCAGTTCTTGTTAGGTATCTATGTCCATCTCCATGACGACAAGTTGTCTTCGTCTTCCTAAACTACATCTCCTCGATTACAGCCCACGTGTGTATGGTTACGGAGCTCGCTTTGGAAACATGTGATTTTGATTTCAGTCCCACTGGGCAGCATCTTTCACAGGCGCTTTCTACAATAGCCGTGGGCCGACTAATACCTTGTGAGAGAATTTAGTAGACGGAAACCGGCCACTTGCATTGGTGTGCGTGTGTGCGTGTATATTCCTCACCAACGTTTGACAACCAGTGTTTGTTTGCGCCTCCGTAACATGGCACGTCGGTGAAAAGAGAGTGAGTTAAATAAGAACCAGACTTGAAAATAAGTTCTTGAGTCGATATATTCGACTAAACATTCTAATTAGGTGCCCCAATATTGCCACAGGCCAGTGATTGATACAAGTAAAACCTAGAAATATAGCAGTCACACGCACAAACATGTACAACATATACATACACTCACAAAAACACACACAAAATTACCAAACCTATACGAATTACTCAATTCAAAGACGTAATTTTTAAAGGTAAAAATGTTCAGCTAATAATTTCTTCCACCTTCTTTGGTCTAGCCTCGCAAATTTTCTCTCTATATCTCATAATAAGGTTCTGTTTTTACTTTTTTTTAATCTCTTGTTTCCCTACATTTGATTCTCAAGAGTAAAAGATTTTAATCTAAGAGGTCAAATCTTCTGAAAAATGTTGGCTGTTGGCTATGAGTTATTTACCAGAATGGGAAAAGATACCGTACATCAAGATATGTGTGCATGGAGGGGGGGGAGCTGTATCTATCTATCTATCTATCTATCTATCTATCTCTCTATCTATCTATCTATCTATCTCTCTATCTATCTCTCTCTCTATATATATATATGTGTGTGTGTGTGTGTGTGTGTGTGTGTGTGTGTGTGTGTGTGTGTGTGTGTGTGTGTGGTGTGTGTGTGCGTGTGTGTGCAATTTAAACATTAAAATATTTAAGGGTGGCATAACTTTTGCATGCGAAGATAAGATTTGTTCATTTTTTATCCTGTAGTCATGATAATATTTTATTATAACACATGTGGAAATATTCTCAACTATATACACACAAATACAATATCACCACACTTTTTCTTATTTGTTTTGGTGCTGTGTGAATGCGCGCGCGCGCGCGTAGTCTATGTTAGTTTGTGTGTCTACATATAGACACACGAGCATACACACACATATCAGAATCAAGTGCGATAAGGTAGCAGAAAACGAGGATAAAGAATGACTGACACATGAAATCTAGTTGTTCCTCTGGTAAATCTAAATCCTGCATCGGTTGATCTTGCCTCTCATTCTTCCGAGTTTCATAAAAAGATAAAGAATCAATGGCTAGTGGAGTTTTATGGTTTGGGCTCTAGTGAAGGGATGTAAATAGACATAGCAACAAGAACAGATGTGATGTAGCTATCACAAATGAATCAAACTTGTAGAAGTTTTGTGATGGCAAGGAAAAGGTCAAACAACATTTGTAGAGTCGTAGTAAAAATGAAATGATGCAACTGACAAACGCTGCATTGCCATTTCAGACGCTTTTCTCTTGTAAGAAGAGAACGTAAACTTATCTAGAGCATATCAAATTTATAGCTTCGTTTTTAGTAATATACCCCTCAAGCACCATTAACATCAGTCAATATTAAGCGTAGATGCAACTGGTCTTGGCCTATATTAGCAGTATTTATCTGTTAATATATGTGTGCGTGTGTATGTGTGTGTGTGTGAGAGAGAGAGAGAGAGAGCCAGAGAGAGAGAGAGACAGAGAGAGAGACAGAGAGAGAGACAGAGAGAGAGACAGAGAGAGAAAGTGAGAGTATGTATGTGTGCAAGTTTTTGTGTGTATGTATGTGAGCACGTCTTTGTGCGTGTGTATGTATAGGTGAGGAGAGGGAGCAGGAAAGAAAATATGATATATTTATCCTTTTAAGTCGCTACTCTGGGTTTCTTGATAATGATCCTCGGGAGTTGATCTGTTCACTTATGCTAAAACATAACCCTTATAGACGGTAACTTTCATGAAATACCAGCGGACAGCATCGTACATTCTACGTGTTTTAAGACCAGCAGTTACCTGCCTATATCTCGGGTGCCTTGTTACCCTTCATCATAATACTCACAGCCACAACCTATGCACATGTAACATAAGTGCCCTATTTTTCCTTTAGTTCTAACATACCTCCATGTCCATTAGTCCATGATGCTCCTTTGTTACTGCGATGGTATTAATACAGTACAACAATAATTAAACTAATTTTTATTTTTCGCATACGAGTATTTGTTAATATATTTGCTGTTTACCTTTTCCCCACTTATTTGAATATTTACATTTTATACGTCCATTCATAAAATTTTATATCTCTACATTTATACATCCTTGGTTCCCTTTTAATGTTTATAAAATTTTACATAGATTTTAAATTTGTGTTCTGATAATCGCTAAAATTTATTGGTTTAGTAAAACAAAACATAACTGATTACAATACAAATCGTCAGTTATTGCAAAATAATCATACGGCACATTATATACTTACCGTTTAATTTCTCTGTATTCCTAGAGTTTCCATATATTGCATTATATATTCTCCATTCACATATCTTTTATTATTGAGCAATCCGTATACCAATATATTTGCAAAATTAAGACATTTGTCTAAGCTTGTGAGCATCAATGTATTCATAACTCTGTGCCATGAAATTATATAATTTTGTATTTTATATTTGCATATTTTTGTACATTTGTATATCTGCATCTTTTGTATATTTTCTTTTCATGCCCTGGTGTACGTACGTCTGCGTTGACATACATGTGTTCATGTGCATAAGTCTGCATTTACATATATTTGCATATAAGTGCACACATTTATATACAAGTTTATGAGTATGTATATAAACGTATAGAGGACACGACTACACATGAATAGTCATGTTCATAGAGAGAGGGCGTGTATATACATTCATACCTACCTCTGAAGATATGTCTATGTAGATGTGTGTGTGTGTGTATGTGTGTATGTGCTGAACTGTATTTGCAGATCAACTAAGTATAAATGACGGAAAGTTACTGTATGTCCACATACATGTGTGTATCTGTAGGCATGTCTTTATATATGCACATGTGCACACAGATATTTATGTAGGAGCTTGGATGATTATAAATATGTGTGTATGTAGATGCGGCTGTCTCTGTTTCTGTTTTTACAAACTTTAGTAAATGTAGGTACTTACGTACGTACGTATGTGTGCATGTATATATGTACGTAAGATCGCTTGTATGTATGTCATTATTCAGTATATTTTAAGATTTCTTGCCAATACAGAAAGAACCGATTTCTAACCTTAGATCCAAAGTTCCTTCATTACAATTTCAACATCAGCAACAGGGTATTTTTGTTTGTTCGTGTGTATGTATGTATGTATGTATACTCTTTTACTCTTTTACTTGTTTCAGTCTTTTGACTGTGGCCATGCTGGAGCACCGCCTTTAGAAAAATATGGAACGCTTCACGAATTTGCGTGTCATCCTTGCGCAGGGGCCATGCTAATCTTCTCTGTATCGTTCCAATTTTAGAATATGTACCGCTGTAGCTAGTATGTATGTATGTATGTGCAAATTTGTAAGTTTTATGTACGTATTTTCATGTATATAGCTGCATGTCTAGACTTGCTCATATATACTTAAATGATAAACTTG
>NC_142937.1:67687511-67695011 GCF_046866305.1 Octopus bimaculoides | reverse complement strand
TTCCTCAGTCAATGCTATCCCAGCGGACCGACAAATCTGATAGGAATTCGAGCAGTTGTTTATGCAAATCAATAAACAAAATATCTGTTGATGTATGCTGGTATTTGCCAGACAGATATTTCATGAGATACTTCTACAACATACAAGAGTCCAAACAATAGCATATATGTTCACTCTTAATACGTTCTGCCTGATCTGAACGTGAATATGAGATATCTGTTGTCTTTTTGTTAAAAGTTAACAACTCCTTCCTTTAAACAATGTGTCCATAACACACGTGATTCACTGTTGACGGATTTAGGGTTGCGTGTTGTCGCCTTCTCGTTCCACAATTTTTATGAACAGAATTGACATGTACAGCCATGATGGAAATTAAATCAGAACTGTCACGTGTCGAATCAACAACACATGGGTAAAATTTATTTTTAAAGATAATAAAGTGTGCATTACATTAAGTGTCGTCTGTCGACAGTTTGAGATACTTTCACACAACCATTTTAGCGCTGCCTATTTGGCGTCACTAATTCGACTCTGACTTATTTGACATCAGCCATTTGAATGTTTCTCTAGTTTTAATGTTCCTCTCATTTTAACCAATCGCTCATTCTCTCTCTTCCTCTTCCTTTCTTACCCTTTTTGCATGCGCATATTTCTTCAGGCACCTGTGCATGTGTTGTCTCCAGTTTTAGAACGTACTGTCGCAAAAACAGTCAGCCGTGTCAAATCATGAACATCCAAATAGGTGCGCCCTAATGTCTCGTTCCGCTCTGTCAAAGGACAAAGAAACCATAAATCCAACCGAATAGACCCCAAATACCAACATTGCGAGTATGAAAAGCCTTATCCTTAAAGAGTGTTCCGATGAGACAGTTAGTCAATCATACCACTAAACAATTAAAAAAAAAACCTGGGGAAGGTATAGCTATGTCATACAATTGAATATGAAGCATTTATCAAATAAATTCTTTCATTTATTTCTACTTAGCTCTGCATCGCCACATTTCTGAAAGGAGGTAAAAATTAATTGAAACAAAAGAAAAGTTGCTGAGGAAGATAGAGCTACGAAACACTACGATAAAAATAAGAATATATTTCAGTTTAATTCATGTAATAAAAGAAAGGACTAAAATAAATCGGGGGGGGGGGGGCAGGAGAACGAATGAATTTGCCTGACATTCCACTACAATAACATGATTTTAGTTAGAAAGATTCATAAATGTTTATCGGAACGACACAGTAGTGTTTTCCCCTTTGCCTTTGGCCGGGTTATTTACTGTTTATTCTGCTGGTATTCTGCTGTAGAAAACTAAATGTGGCAAGCTTAAACAAAGGGAGTGGTTTTCCACGTGGCATTAGGAAATGTTAGCATACCTGTGAGCGTGTGTGATACATGTCTGGGTTCTCTGACTCTTGTATATCTATGTCTTACCCATATATGTTGTGTCTCGTCATTTCCACAACCTCCAGGTTTGATGTCACTTGCTCTTGTCAATCCGGTTCATAAAGATTATGAAGTCGGTAAGTGACCATGTATACCACCTCTGGCTGAGTCCAACACCCGTCAATCATGCTTGCTATTAAGACAAAACGCATAAAGCAACTCTTGAAAGTTATGATCAGCAAAATCCAAAGCAATCCTGGAAGTAGTGGATTAGGAGAGGTAATTCCGTTCTTCGCCCAAATTCTTGAACTCCGAAAGCTATGTCTTACCAACGAATGCAAGTCAAGGACTTACTCGGTACAAAATTACATATTATTATATTTTAAATAATAAAATTGAATTATAGAGTGAAAGTTCTTTAAATTTATTGCAAACTTACAAAACATTATATCATTTTAGATTGTATTTTTCTTATTTTATAGAATTTGAAATTAGTCTGTCCGTTTCTTGAAAGTAGATAATAGGATGAGATATATTCTAAATAAAATTATTTTGACCTCACAAACACAAAAAAGAGAAAGAAAAGTATATATATATATATATATATATATATATATATATATATATGTGTGTGTGTGTGTGTGTGTGTGTGTGTGTATACACACACACACACACACACATATATATATATATATATATATATATATATATATATATATATATATATATATGTATATATATATATATATATACATATATACATATATATATATATATATATATATATATATGCATAAGTAGATGGAGAGAGAGAGAGAGAAAGAAAAGTGAGAGTGAAAGTGAGAGAGAGAGAGGTAGACATTCAACAATGCACTTCAAGAGTTAAATCTCTACTGTTAAGAGATACTTAAAATGAAACCCAAACAAACAGGAATTTATACACACAAACAAGAAAATAATATTCTGTGCTTATTGACGGTATTGTAAAGAAAGCTATTTAATTGGACCTATCATATACATAACAATAGACATTGTTAAAAGTGAAAAAAAAAGAAGAGTATAAAAATCATAGATCTGGCTTTCAACAATACTCTTGATCTATACATACATCAAGTGAACGGGAATTATTGTATGTTGTTCAACATTGATTAAACACTTTTCCGTTTTGAGAGACAGTAAAATTATGCTTCACAATACTACTTATCATTATTATTATTATTATCATTATTATTATTATTATTATTATTATTATTATTATTATTATTATTATTATTATTTTATTATTATTAGTATTACTAATAATCACAATAATGATAATACTATTATTATATTATTATTATTATTACTATTAATAATATTATATTATTATTTTGTTGTTGTTATAATAATTATTTTTATTATCATTATTATCGTCAAAAGTAGCACTAACAGCTCCATTTTCTTTTACAATTTTTAAAATTATATATTTATCTTCTTTTTCGTGAATATGACTGTGATGATGATTACCGCCATTCGTATCATTTCTATCCTCACCACGAACACCACCACCATCAACATCATCACCGTCGTCATTATCATCACCACCACCACCACCACCACCACCACCACAATCGTAGTTATCATCATTATCCTTCTCGTATCGACATCGTCGAGGTAATAATCATTACCCGCCGCCACCACCACCGCAGCCACCACCGCACTGCCGTCCCCTTTTATCATCATCGTCGTCGTTTTAATTCCCGAAAACAATGGACAGCTAAGAAAGAAAACAAAAAAACATAAATAATATATTCAAATTCTAGTCGTTCGCATTGCTGTAAATATTTACTTATGTCTTTTCGGCGTCGTTCCCTTCAACAGAAAAGAACACAAAAGAGACACAGCAAACACGGAAACGTTTATTGCAAAGAAGAGCACAAATAGGGTTCCCATATATGTTCACGATCCCTATTTTATGATAATGGATGTATATTAATTTGCTCTCTCTCTCTTCTCTCTTCTCTCTTCTCTCTTCTCTCTCTCTCTCTCTCTCTCTCTCACTCTCTCTATCTATCTATCTATCTATCTATCTGTCTATTTATCTATCTATCTATCTATCTATCTATCTATCTATCTATCTATCTATCTATCTATCTATCTGTCTATCTATCTGTCTGTCTATCTATCTATCTATCTATCTACCTATCTGTCTATCTGTCTATCTATCTATCTATCTGTCTATCTATCTGTCTATCTATCTCTGTCTCTCGTAGAGACAGAATTCACTTGATCAAACAAATATCGACGTTTTACGCAATTGATGTCATTATTATTATATTATAACTCAATGAGAATTAAATCACGGAATAAACATACGTGTGTGTGTGTTTAAGTGATTATGTTTGCGTGCGTGCGCTGCATTTCTAAGTGAGAAATATAAGTAGAAGTCACATATATATGAAGATAGATGCTTTCATGTCAGTAGACCCCTAATCAACAAGAAGAGATCAAAGACAAAGAAGAGAAGTTCCAAACTTAAAACTTCACCAATTGAATTGACATTGTATTATCATTATGGAGATGTACTTGCATACCAAGTGACCTGATCTGAGATCGTGTGCTAGAACGAAAACAATTACAGCATGGATGGTGTGTATAAGCCATTTAAGAAACACACAAAAACCGTTAGATTCACTTCAACATTTAAATTTAATTTGCCAAAACATTTTCGTCACTAGGAGACCGCGACCACTGACGATATTCCGTACTGCATTAACAGTTTTCCATAATGTTCCTTTAATGCTGGTAAAATGAGGGTTTTATGGAATTCCAGTGCAGAATGGCTAAGTATATATTTTCAAAGATGGCAATCATTTTTCTCTTCAAGTTGTATAAATTCCATTTTAATATGACGTAGGTTGTATTGATATTATACAGCAATTATAAACACTGGCACGAGTGTTATGTTTACAATTGTCTTTGAAGTTAATTAAAGCTTAAAGTTTATGTAATATTAACAAAACATATACACAAATATAAGGCGTGGGCCTGTAGTTAACAGGTCTGCTTCCCGACCATATGATTATGGGTTTAATCAACACAGTGTGTTTTTGCGTTTGTGTCATGTTTGTCTCCTACCACCGCTTGACAACATGTGTCAGTTTGTTTTACCTATCCGTAACTTAGAGGTTCGCAAGAGAGACCGACAGAGTAAGTATCAAGTTTTATATATGTACTAACGTCGATTGGTCCGAGTAAGTCCTCGAAGACGGTGCTCTTGTATGGCCGTGGTTCAGTGTTCGAAACAAAAAAAAAGATAGACGTTGAGATATTAATTCCTTCATATATGTCTCATATACGACATTATTTTCTTGTTTAGCTCTTTGTGAAATCTAATCCACGACATTATAATTATAAACATACGTCGCAAAATTGTTCCTAGGATTTCATCATGCAAGGTGTTCACCTCTCTAATGCGGTTTATCGAGTTTATGACGTTTCACATTGAAGGCTACCTCCATGAAATTCAAGTTCACGTGATTCCCACCAAATACCAACAGCATAAAAAAGCAGGTAACATTGACACACAAAACATGTAGGATGTGCAAGACCAAGAGTGAAGACATCAACCATTGTGAAAGAATATCTTCCAGATATTATCATCCCATAAAGCAGGATGCAGTGGCCAAAGAGGTCGAGAACATAGCAAAAACGAAAACACCTACAGACGAAGTTGACTATACTGAGACCGATGCGTTAAAGGAATACTGGTGGAACCTGAAAATTAAAAGTCACTAAGTTTAGACAGAACAGGCCAAATATTGTTGTTTGGGATCAAAAGGAAAAGATACGCTCTGTTGTGTAATCAACTACACATACAAATATATACATACACACACACACACACACACACACACACACATACACACACACACACACACACACACATATATATATATATATATATATAATGTTCTTGCTACAGGAAAGAATTTTTTTTTATATTTGCTGCCCTCACACGTCTTTGTCAGAATATACACATTGAAGCTTTACTATAGCGTCGTAAATGTATCGACTGCTATTTCCAGTAAACATTGGTGCTTTGTTGTACCAGTACTCTCTCTCTCTCTCTCTCTCTATATATATATATATATATATATATATATATATATATATATATATATATATATATATATATATATATATATATATATATATATATATAATCAAGATTCAGTTGAATTAGGTAATTAATCTGAGGCACTTTGCCATTTCAGCTAGGTGAACAGAATGTAAGTTATAAGGTTATACATACATGTTACTTGCTTACATTTTATATATATATGTGTGTGTGTGTGCGTCTGTGTGTGTGTCATATAATAATTATAATAACTATAATGATATATCATAGTTATAATATATATATTCGATTTAAACCAACATTTATATATAAATGAATTGACTAAAAAAATGATGAGCTAACCCTAGCCAGAATCGAACCTACACATCAGCTCTTACTTGGCTACAAGCGCACCTGGTTACGCAAAACTCTGGCCCATCAATTTCGGCCAAATTTTACGTTAAATTGGAGAATATATGTATTATGATAGTTACTATTGTACTAATAGACTTCCATAGTCGCTTTATCTCCGTAACTTCCAAGGCCTTCCGGTTTGCTAATAAATATTATAAGCAGTATTAGACAGTTTAAGTATATATACGTAAAATTTGTCTGGAAACGATGGGTGGGCGTTGACCCAATCGGATGCGCATGTATCCATCTAAGCGTTGATATGTGGGTTCAATTCTGGCTAGGGTTAGCTCATCATTTTTCAATCAATTTGTTTATATATAAATGTCGCTTTAAATCGGAGAATATATATTATTTCTATGATATATTATTATAGTTATTATTATACTAATAGACTTCTATAATTGCTTTCCTTCGTAACTTTCAAAGCTTTTTGGCTTGTTTATAAATATTATATGTATGTATGTATGCATGCATGCATGTATGTATGTGTGATGGACTCTCCCGTCGAACACATCATATGAGTCTTCAGCTTCTACCGAACTATTTGCACAACTGATTTCTTTATCGTGATTAAATGTATGTGCAGTATATTAGTTAAGTGACTCCATAAAATCGATGTTGCCGAAACAGGTGGACGGTGTACCACGCGTAAGGTGTCGAGGCGACTGCAGGGCAACTTGTGATGAAGTGTTTCGCCCAGGAACACAACTGCTCACGCATACAAATATAGCTAGATGCTCATACAAATGATAATTTATAGTGATTAAATGCATGTGCTGTATGCCAGTTGAACGATGCCATCAAACTTAGATATGTTTGGGCCAAACATTACCGCAGACGCCTGGTAGGATCTGTTCAAGTCATTTTAACATTTATGATATCATGGCCCATTCAAGTAGGGAGTGGTTGTTGACTGAGATGTATCCAGGTATTATAGGCTCATCTGCTATTACTTGAACAAAGTCGTTCAAGTTTCGTTTTTGTAGGTGATGGGATACTTTTTCTTCGATTTCGTTTTCGATGATATTAAGTGGAGCATGGTCTACTGAGGAAAATAAAGTGTACAAGTGAATAGGGGGCATACGGTACGTGGTCTCAGCCTTGAATGAATATAGAATCCAACGTTAGGGTTCTTTAGGCAATGCTGGTGGCATTGTGTGGAGGGATTGCGGCAAGCTGCCGCGGCCCGTATGTATCCAACACCCGGTGAACCAGAGTGGGGTTCTACTGTATCTTTGTGTCCACTTTATATTTTTCATTAAGAAACATGCTCGCACACATTCACGTACACATATACACACACAAACGTACATACATACATACATACATACATACATAGAACACAGCCCATTCTGGACTGTTTTCGGCTTTACACAAGATACATGCATTAATCACCTTTACACCGACAGAGTTGGTATGTCAAACGATTTATCATTTGCATAGCAATTTCATTTAGAAATTATTTAACACACTTGTCTGAACTTTTCGTTCAATACAAGCGATTGTTTCATCGCATATTCAATTCCAATTAGCTTAATTTGGATGTGTCTTACAAAGTGCATCAAACAGAGGACAAAAGGTAACATGTGTATGTCAATTTACATAA
>NC_142937.1:67672511-67685011 GCF_046866305.1 Octopus bimaculoides | reverse complement strand
CACACACACACATTCAGACGTCCACACACACACACGCGCACGCACGTAGAGACATGTACACATACACACACACACCAGAGTACACATATTCATGATTTGCACTCACACACACGTGCATACACACACATAACTACACAGAGTCTCCTTTTCTCACATACCTCCCCATTTACATCCTTATAACTACATAAATATATAATGGCGAACCCATGGCTAAACCATGTATATATTGGCTATTATCACCGATAATAGCCAATATATACATAGAATACTTTGAGAATTTGTCTTTAGGATCAACACCACTAAACCAACCCAATGGTTGCAATTATGTTGATGACGCCTTCATACTCTGGCCCCACCAGGAAGATGTCCAAGTGCTGTTAGATCATGTAAACTCAATAAAGCCATCCATACAGTTCACAATGGAAAAAGAAAATGACAACCAGTTAGCATTCCTGGACGTATTAATGACACGCACCAAGTATGGATTCAGGACATCCGTATACTGCAAGCTGACCTTCACTGGACGATACCTCAACTTCAACTGCCACCATCCATACAATGTAAAGAGAGGGATTGCCCAGTGCCTAAAACATCGAGCAATGAATTTGGGTAACGATCGTGATACCCACCATGAAGAAATGATCGAGCTCAGTAACAATCTATTAAGCAACAACTACCCTAAAAGCATACTCTCCACTGCAATTATGAAGAAAAGAGAGGAGGAAACCGATACCTGTCCACAGTCTATCTACCCTATGTGAAAGGCCTCTCCGAAAAGATACAAAAGATATGCGGCCCATATGACATCAGGACAGTATTTAAAAGTAATACAACACGTCGCAAATATGTCCTTCAAGTAAAACCACCAATAGAAGAGAATATGACTAAGAACTGCGTGTACTCCATTCCATGCAGCTGTGGTAGGTTATATAAAGGCGAAACATGCGTACCCCTCAAAATAAGGGTAGACGAACATCGCAAAGCTGTGACATGAGGAGATATTGATAAATCGGGTATAGCTGATCATGCATGGAAAAATGGAGACCACCTCCCCCTGTGGGATGAAGTTAAAATAATAGACAGAGAACACCACTGGAAAATACGAAAACTAAAAGAAGCAGCACATATGCTAGGACACAACAACCTTCTAAGCAGACCGAGTGCAGATATGAACAGCATATGGGAACCGACGAAGTATAGGAGAATATTAGATTTATAAGCCCTAAAATTTACTCCGTAATTGCCCACGGGCATAGAGCGTAGTGGTTAAGAGCGCTGACTACTAGCCCCAAGGTTCCGAGTTCGATTCCAGGCAGAGTGACCTGAATAATAATAATAATAATAATAAACAATAACAACATCGAAAAATACCTTAGGAATGAGAACCCAGGTCGAAATTTCCTGAAAACACCTGATGAAAGCTGGAGGGTATATCAGCCGAAACGTTGTGAGGACAAATATCCGTCAATTGTAAATAATGTACATAATTCTTCATCTCTTAAATATGGAACTGTAGAACTTCGAAATAAAAATATACATAGAAAGCACTAAATCAAAGCTGACGTAGAGAAGTCGTGATATTTATGGTGGTTTCAAATGGTTGCTTGATTAACCGAACGGTTAACCAAGTAGTTAACCAATTGACAAATAGTAATAAAGGGAAATAGAACCAGTGTATGTGTTTATTATTGGCATAATGACCCTCTCCAGATATAACAAAAGACTAACTAATCGCCATGAGTAAAATCGAATGAATGTCAACAGCTTCGATTAGTTTGGTAATGCCTCTCGAGTCATCAGCTTGCAAATTGAAATTTGGGTGCTTTAGCATGTCGCCATGTTTAAAAAATCTCATAATACTTTAAAGAAGAATTTTACTTCTTGTTATCCTTGATTTCCTTGCATCGTCTCGATAATACTGCAAACAGGTCGAAATATGGGACTTGTGCATTGTGTGAATAACTACTACACATATTTCAGTAGAAGGAGCTTGAGTATTTGATGAAACTGTTATTACACTTTTAAACGTATATCGCGCGTTTGCTGATAATCTTGAAAATCTTTAAAATTTTGCATCATCTACTTAAAGAGAAATAAGGTAGAGTAGATTGTAAATGCTAATATTGTCATCATTCAACATCCACATACTAAACATAAGGGTGAAAGCGGATATTAAGTTACAGCTCCTGAAGAAGTAATATTAAAATAAATGAAGCCCTATTTGCGATTAGGCTGAATATTATCATAACGTGCCCAGGAACTTGTTGCTCTTGAAACATGCGCATTATTGGAATCCCAAAAAGAAAGCCTGCATTTCCTATTTAGGAATAAACACACACCCACATGTATATATACATATATGAAGTGTACCATTATTTATCCGAATAACACCATGCATTAGTGCATTTTCTCAAGGTGTATTGTGTACGCATTGCAGATTCTTAGCTTCAAATTATCTGTTACACTCGCCTAGATGTTGTGTCGTGCCTTATCTTTAAAACATGTCTTTTATCTCTAGACTTTATTTATACGTGTAGTTCTATGTACAGTTGTGAGTAATTGATAATGAACGTAGTTGTTTAAAATACAGCATCCGTATATAACATTGCAATATAGAGATTAATGCAGAAACATATAACTGGAACCTAACACTAAAGTGTGTACGAAGATATGTATGCATCTTAAGGTTTAACATTTTTAAAGTATTATCTTCCCTAGTAATGTTTTGGGAATTAATATGGATGCCCATAAGCGTATTAAACTTAAAGCATAGTGCTTATTTAGTGAGTGACTTCCTTATAATTCTCCTTGTTGTGTAACAAAATGCATATGATCAAAAACTGTCTTTTGAGAAGAATTTAAGTACACGACACTCAATGTACTGATAGCTTGCGTGGATGGATAAAGTTTAAGAGCGTTATCTTAATACAATCTTATTAGTGATTCGACCTAAAATTTATCTTAATAAAATATAATACAATGTTATGCGATACACTCAATTATAATATTATATTATATTATATTATGTCATATTGTGTTATATAATATCATATTACAGTGTACTATATTACGTTACATTGTATTATATTATAGGTCAATATAATACAATAAGATAATTGAATGCTTGTGATAATTTTACTGCAGCTGCTACAATCTATTATTAAAATTTGATGTGATATCATAATATTTGTTTATTCCAGTGAACAGATAAATATATAAAACAAACAATGTATAAATGGGCAGTATTCAAAATTGTCGCTCAAAAGTAGAGAACAGTCGGATATGATAATGTTTATTGCTATACATATGTACTACAATGAGATCGTCCGATACATACATACATACATATCTATATATGTATATATGTATGTATATAAGTATGTATGTATTTATATATATATTTATACATATAAATATATGTGTATATGTTTGTGTGTCTGTATATCATATTTGTGGGTTAACAAGTCACCAATGGTTTCATGTGGTGATAATCTCTCAAGACTTATTAAGCCTAATACATGGAAACGTTGGTACTCGACTCCATCTTGGATGAGTATACACAAAGCGACACGTGACTGTGCGTGACATTGGGATGAATAAATATGCAGATCAGGGAATAATTCCTGGCGGGTGAAAACAGAATGAGGATGAGCTGCTTGATGCCGGAATTAGGAAGTTGATAATGGATCTGATTTTATCCTCTATGTGGATAAAATGCATAACAATATGCAAAATATTTAGCCAAATGTACATAGCAGCAATTAACACTAAACTTTCAAAAGTTATTTTCCCAGATATTAATGTGAATCTTAGAACAGGCAAATTTACACCATACCATGAACCAAAGGAGGATACCCACTAACTTGATACAGGCTCTAACCACCTACCACCAATTATCAAACATTTAGTTAATAACATTAGTAACCTATAAGTGGATAAAGCTACTTTGAAAAAGGATGCTCCATACTGCAACGGCGCATTAGAAAGATCTAACTTTAAGTGTAGCATAACATATATTAAACCAAATGTAGATAGAACAAGAAGCGGCACACGCTCACGCGCATATACCTACACACATATACATAGTGCATATGTGCAAAAGCTTCAAACTCTCTTAATTTGTCTTTCACTGTTATAGAACTTACAGTTTGTTTTCATTCTGCCTCATAGTCTCTCGATTACTTTTCAACATACACATGTCTCTGTAAGTACACATGTAAGTGTATGTATATCTACATGCACACACACAATACGTATGTATACATACATATATATGTATGTATGAATGGTGCGCGTATAGATACATACATGCATACACACATGCCTATATTCATAAACATACACACACACACACACACATATATATATATATACATGTATGTGTGTGTGTGTGTGTGTGTGTCTGTCTGTCTGTGTCTGTGTGGTAAGAAGTTGGCTACCCAACCACATGGTTTCGGGTTCAGTCTCACTGCGTGGCACTTTGGGCAAGTGGCTACTCTAGCCTAGGACTGACCAAAGACTTGTGAGTGGAACTGGTAGATGGAAACTGAAAGAAGCCCGTCGTATATATATATATATATATATATATATATATATATATATATATATATACACAAATATATGCATATGGTTGTATGTCTGTGTTTGTACCCCCACCATCACTTGACAACCGATTTGGTGCGTTTACGTCCCCGTAACTTAACGGTTCGGAAATTAGACCGATAGAATAAGGACTAGACTTACAAAGAATAAGTCCTGGGGTCGATCTGCTCGAGTAAAGGCGGTGCTCCAGCATGGCCGCAATCAAACGGCTAAAACAAGTAAAAGAATAAACGTATATATATGTATATATGTATATATATATATATATATATATATATATATATATATATATATATATATATATATATATATATATATATATATATAAAGTAAAATTTAGAGGTAATACTTGACAATTGTAAGCACCTGTGTATGCCAGCTCGTGGTTGAGGTGACAGAATAAATTGTAAATCCCAAAAATAACAACAAAATACAAAGGATTCTGCGGTACACGTGTTTCAAGCTTTATATCAGTGTATAATTTACAATACAAAGCTATCTTCAGCCGCAAAAGTAAATGGAGAATTATACGAGGTATAGTACTATACAAAATACCGAAAGGATCTTCACCTCTTATATCACACCTTTCTTCCTCATTTAACGCCGATGTGATATAATTTCCTGGGAGAGAAATACTTTTGCGGTTGAAGATAGCTTTGTATTGTAAATTATACACTGATATAAAGCTTGAAACACGTGTACCGCAGAATCCTTTGTATTTTTGTTGTTATTTTTGGGATTTACAATTTATATATATATATATATATATATATATATATATATATATATGACATTTTTCAACTTATAAAATCATATTCACTGGAGTTACTATGGCGATACAATTCTCTCTCATGATAAAAGATGTAAAGTACCGTCTATGCTCGATGTTGCCTCTATCGGATTCCCAGACGCAGTGTTTCTAGGTGCTCTGTCGTTATCAATGGGAAATTCGAAGAGAGGTGACTTTGGGTTGATTTAAAGCCGTAGCTTTAACTGAATCACAGCAGCATTGACTGAGCTGCACAGCATGCATTAACTAGTCAGTTTCTTCTGAACTTCCACTTGGCCACAATTGCATTGTGTACTGTATATTTTAGCTTACTTCAGAACTCTTGCTGTGAATTTGGGAGGATTGGGGTGGATGTGTGTTGTGCGAAGTGGGGTTGGTTGTCTGTGGATGTATGTTGCGCTTTGCTGTGTTAGATCTGTATATACAAAGTCGTATCTTGACAGAGGATTATATTTAACATAGTGTGTGCACATTTAGTAAGCAATAGTATAATAAATAGCGAACAAAGTGCGTAGTTTTCACTGTCATTCTTTATGCTGCTCATACTCGGTTTTAATTAAATAAACAAAAGTTCGACGAAAGGAAATACGTATTGTTGGATGCTACAAAAGTATCTCAGTTGATGCATCATAAGCCTTAAGTACATCATAATAGAATAGCAGCTACGTTAATAATGGTTGTTATATACAACATTCAGTTTCGTATATCATTATTTTGCTGATCAAAACATTAATTTTGGTGTTAATCTTACTTGAATACCTTGTATTTGAAGACGTATAAAGCACACAAGTTCATTGTTGTTTTTTATTCCCAAAACCATTCAAAATTACATTAACTTGTGTGGAACGGTTTGAATATTTTATACTGTATCGTAAATGTATGCATCGTACATATGTATTTACTACAGAGTGTAGTAAAGGAAACAATATAGGATAAGAAAGGACGTCTTAATTCTTAATTGCTTTATATGAGGGTGGTTTCTTGTTCTTAAGTAGCCTTTCATACACATACACACACACACACATATATATATATATATATATATATATACGATGTATGTATATATATATCTATCTATATATATATATATATATGTGTGTGTGTATATATGTAATGTATGTATATATACATTTTACGAGAGCGTGTGTGCGTGTGTGTGTGCGTGTGTGCGTGTGTGTGTGTGTGTGTGTGTGTGTGTGTGTGTGTGTGTGTGTGTGTGTGTGCCCGCGTGTTTAAGTGTCCGTGCGCACCCGTGTGAGTGACAGTGTTTGTAAGTCTCTATTGTTTCCTCGGTAGTACTCCTCTAAAATTAACTTCCCGTTCCTGAATCAATTGACCTTGTCTGGTCAGGAGATCCGTATTAAGCGTAAATATATAAATTCATCCTCTCTGTAACTGTACATATTTTTTTTCGAAAGTGTAATGATTACGTGACTATGGCTCCATCATTATGCTGTACATATATAATCGATATGACAGTATCACATGCGGTGAGCTGGCGGAAACATTAGCACGCCGGGCGAAATGCTTAGCGGTATTTCGTCGTTTTGAGTTCAAATTCCGCCGAGGTCGACTTTGCCTTTCATCTTTTCGTAGTAGATAAATCAAGTACCTGTTGCGTACTGGGGTCGATTTAATTGACTGGTCTCCTCCCCCAAAATTTCGAGCCTTGTGCCTAGAGTAGAAAAGGATATGGCAGTATAGTGATTTCAGGGTTATCCATTTTATAGTGATAACGTAGACTTAATGACACATTATAATTTAGTCAGTATGAGAGAGAGGCCACCATCTTGTTCATAACAACAAGAAAATAGAAATTCACGTGATACTTGTAATAAGTCAACAGTTAATTGCGAAAGGGATCGAGAAGGACCTGTTCACCCGGACAACAGATTCGATGTTATAATACAAAGCTTCGATCCAGCCTCTGAAGGTCGGGCCCAGGCCGACCACCCGGAGAAACGCCGCCAGATACCGATGAGCAGTTCTATCGAATGCCTTAGACTGGTCCAAATTCACCAGTGCCCCACTTTTGCCAGAAATTTTCCCAACCCTCTCTATGGTGTAGCGAATGAGATGAAGGCTGTCGAATATCGTCCTTCCTGAGATAACGAATGTCTGCGCCTCTCCCACCAGGTCTCCAACGACAATCCTCATTCTCCTCGCTAACACCTTGGCCAAAATCTTTAACTCTGTGTTTAGCAGAGTTATGGGCCTGAAATTATTCACGTTATCCTCCTTGCTCTGGTCCTTTCTGATCAGTGTTACAACTCCTCGGCTCACAGATTGGGAATTCTCCAATTCTGCTGCCAGTTCGCGTAAACACTGGCAAGTATGTTCCCGAACAAGTCTGGCATACTTTTATAAAATTCGTAAGGTAGACTATCCAGTCCCGGTGACTTGTCCCCGGGGCACTCGGAAAGTACCTCTATGACCTCCTTAGCCGTGATCGGCTCTTCACAGCGCTCAGTATATCGCACCGAAAGACGCGGGCCGCCGACCAGGATATCCCGTAGGACGTCCCCATGGTCCAACGTTCCGCCCCCTCCGAACAACGCAGCAAAGTGATCGTGAAAGACCTTGCACATTTCCTCTTGTCCTTCGATTTCTTGTCCATGTTCATTTGTCACAGACCAAATCGTAGCATCCACGCTACGTTGGCTTTCTACCGAGCGAGCTCAACGTTGATATCCTCGCGACCTAATGAAGTGGTTATCTATTAATTTCAAGAATTTATAGATACATTCGTACTATATGAGAGATACTGTGTGTGTGTGTGTTTGTGTTTGTTTGTTTGTGTGTATGTGTGTGTGTGTGTGTGCCTGTGTGTGCGTGTGTGCGTGATATTAAGGTCTGTGTGTGATTGGTTTATAGCTTTATGACGATAGGTTGGAATTGGTATGCAGGATACGGTGTTCAATCAAGTTTGTGAAGTGATGATAAGCTTGTTGAAATAAGTTTAATTGTTGAATTAGCGATGGCTGTATGGTTCAAGAGAGTGAAAATAAGTTCTCCGTGTTGGAAATAACATTAGAGAAAATGTTGTGTCGGGCAAAGTCAGACGCGAAGTCACCAAACGGAGTGATCACCAGAGTGGAATGGGAGTGCAACGGAGGAGCTTCCTGGTGCTTCTAGTTTCATGTTAAATAACCCATTTGTTTTAATATAACCATGACAATATTTCGAAGTTTATGTAATCACATATTTCCAAGTACCAATATAATTGTTTATTTGATTTAAACTTCACTCAAACTCCGATTAAATCATTTATTTTACTTACATTAACCTAATAGCAATAACTCTAACACATATTACTCACCGAAAATGACAGAAGTGTATCTCAATTCCTGCTCAGTTATGTAAAGGTGATATTCATTCAGACATTATGGTTTGCTTATACTGTAACGGATTTAAATTGACTGTGAGATATTTACAAATGTTGTTGTTTACAGTAAATAATGCAAATTCAATTAATAATAAATGCAAAGATCGGTCAAGGGGTACGATGATTTTATGTTCTCAGGATCATAGACTCACTCTAGATGAGAGGTTCTCAATAATTTTCTATCTATGGACCTCTGATTACTATTTTACTCTGGTGGACCTCCATATTCATTCGACGTTTAAAAACTAATTTTATAGAAACTTCTTTCAACATTCCTATTTTGCTTCTCGAACACTAACTTGTATAGGTTGAATCATGTAAAATGTTAGAGAAAGAAACCACACTGCTTCTCGCAATGTGTACCAAAACATACATGTAAAGCAAATTTTTTTCTGGGACCCTTAAAATACCATTGTGGATTCCCAATTTACTATTTTGTTACGTAGAATCCTTAACAATATTATATGGACCGTCAGTGGTCATATGGACCCCGGATGACCACTGCTCTAGATGATCTGTAGGTAACGACACTGTAAAATATCGGGGCAAAATATTTAAATATGAAAACAATGTTTGTACTGTCAAAACCCTATCATCTAGTTGATGGAAAAACTGGTGCACGGATAATAAATGACGGCATTGTTTTCCTGTTTAAATCCCATTATAGTAGCATTACTTTAATGATTCCATTGTCGGTGAACACTTTTATTTTCAGTCTTGCAATTACTTTTGACTAAGAAGTCGTAGAGTTTCGAGCAATAAACACACATCACTCAAGTCTAGTAATCTAACACCGAATTACCGTCCTATTCTACTGGACAAGTTAAATAGCTCACAAGGACAAACATTAATGGCAAATAACACATTAAGGATTATCATGAATGTCGGGCGAACCATTAATAGAAACGGAACTAAATTCGAAGAAACCAAATGTTGCGTGCTTACGGTTATCTTATACATTGCAAGACATTTCACTTAGAAGATGAGCATCAAGTATATATGTATGTTTGTATGTGTGCTTGTCTGTGTTTAAATATGTGCACATGCATGTAGGTATTTGTGTGTGTGTACGTTTATGCGTCAGTTAGGAAGTGGTTGTGTTTGTTTATCTGAGAATGGATTATTATTATTGGTGATCAGGATCGCTAAAATGGTGATTTGTATTTGAACTTTCATATAAATACAGTTTCAGAAAAAGTTAAATACAAATGAAATAAATATGTCCATGAGAAATTTAAGTCTATATAACTGCTGTGGGATTAACGTCAAGGTATTATCCCACGATATCGTGATAACTAAACTGTTGGGGATAGATTGATATCGACATATATACACATTGAAGCTAAACATATACGCAATCCCAAACACACATATACAGATATACACACAAGTACATGTATACATATATGTTTATATATATATGTATATGCATATATATATATATATATTATATATATATATATATATATATATATATATATATATATATATATATACAAAGTGCATACGTTTGTGTGTGTGTGTGTTTGAGTGCTTTTGTCTGACATGATAAATTTAGAGAGATAATAGACCGAGAGATAATAAACCAATGCAAAAGAGTGTTATATATGTGTATGTGGGTGGAGATAGAGTATGCTGTGTGTTCGATGGTGGGTGATCGATTATATAGATCAATCAATACCATAGTTTCATACACATATCCAAATGACTAATATCATTGGTAGTTATGAATCGGCGTTAGGAATGGGGTCGGAACTTTCAATGAATATTCGGCAACTAACGTTACGTATTGTGTTTTCCAGGATTTGGGGATCTCAGTACAATTACATTAACTACCGGTTGATATATATTCTGTTCTATGTTTAGTGATATAGAATGTAGAATTTGTCCTCCTAAGGAATTAAATCGTTTCATTCTACTTCCTGGGTAAGGTCTCCTGAAGAAAGTTTTGTTAGGAAATATTTCATGAAAAAGGACATGCGGAAAATTTTTCATGTTACTCGAATTAGCTGTTGTTTTTGGTAAAGATAATCTTTTATTGAAATCGGGACCAATGGCGTACAAGGTTTTGATGCTGTCAAGACATACCTAGATAATACACTATTGTTTGGGGTTTGCAGCTACAGTTCTGGTCTTTAGTGATTATGTTTATTCCTTGTTCACCCATCCACTATCTATAATGTTTGTAGCTTTGATCTGAACTAATTGTGCTCTAAGAAGTTCGGTTTTACTTTCATTTTTATTAAATAAAAATTGTTTAGCGAAGCAAGGAATGTCTGTTAAGGCGAACAACTGATGAATTTTACACTTAGTTCTTTACGTCCCTATTGAAAATATTTTTCAACAGACAGAAATCTCTTTAGTTTTATAGTTTATTGGCTGTTTGTTGCGCTTCTTTGTGTCTATTGTGCATCAGAGTTTCATTTTAAGAGTATTTTATCGTATCAAATGAATATAAAGAGCAAAATGAACTTTTCACTTGCATTTGGCTATTGAAATATATCCGATGCTATGAGGCTAGTTGTCTACTACTAAATTGACTGCGTAAGCTAACGTACGTTCTCATTTCCACTAGCATCGAGAGTGATGTCAGAGTGAAATGAGAATGGCTGTTGTTTAACTTATGCAATCGTTACTGTATTAGACAACTAACACATGCTCATTATCCCATATTTACATGTAGAGTAACTTTTAGACGGAAAAATCTGAATGTTGTGAATTTATTCAGGGTCGGTGTCGACTCGGAGACTAGTCTGGGAATTTTGAAATCATAAGACTGTCGTTTAGTCACACACACACACACACACACACACACACACACACACATATAAATATAGATGTGCGAAGGGGGTGTCCAAATATTCCCGGCCTAGTTCTGTAGCGTACCAAAAGATGGCAGTACACAGTTGCATGGTCAGTGAGATATAGAGGGGACATTCATGAAGCAGTGTGCCGAGGGACATCGCTGTGTTTATTTCGCAAGTTGTGAAATTTCTGTTTTTGTGAACACGTGTATGCTGTAGTTGGCGACTTTTGTCATGGGCAGGAAGTTGGAACAATGAACCAAAGTAACATCTTGTTTTAAACTTGAGGAGTCGGCAATAAAGACATTGAGCATGCTTCGGCAAGCTTATCGCAACGAGGCAATGGATCGTACGCAATGATTCGAGTGCTTGAAAAGTGGCACAGTTCAATCAACAGTATGTTCATCATCGTTTACGGCATCCGCGGTATTTTGCATTCTAGACGTACCCGAGGGCCAGACCGTCAATCATGAGTTTTACTGCGACGTTTCGATGCGTTTGAGGAAGGACATTCCACGAAAGCGACCGGATCTGTGAATCGCGAAGAATTGAATTCTTCACAACGAAAATGAATATATATATATATGTGTGTGTGTGAGTATGTATATGTATATATGCATATATGTATGCATATATGTATGCATATATGTATGCATATATGTATGCATATATGTGTGTGTATGTATATGTATGGCTGTATATATATATATATGTGTGTGTGTGTGTGTGTGTGTGTGTGTGTGTGTGTGTATGTATATTTGTATATATGTGTATATATATGTTTATATGTGTACAGGTGCAGGAATGGCTGTGTGGTAAGAAGCTTGCTTCCCAGCCACAAGGTTCCGGGTTAAGTCCTACTACGTGGCATGTTGGGCAAGTGACGTCGGGCCGACTAAAGCCTTGAAGGTTTGTGAGT